>NC_088243.1:1508352-1612972 GCF_036934945.1 Oncorhynchus masou masou
GGAGCAGGGATGATTCAGACCATACTGATGGTGAGCAGGGATGATTCAGACCATACTGATGGTGAGCAGGGATGATTCAGACCATACTGATGGTGAGCAGGGATGATTGAGACCATACTGATGGTGAGCAGGGATGATTCAGACCATACTGATGGAAGAGCAGGGATGATTCAGACCATACTGATGGAGGAGCGTGGATGATTCAGACCATACTGATGGAGGAGCGTGGATGATTCAGACCATACTGTTTGAGGAGCGTGGATGATTCAGACCATACTAATGGAGGAGCAGGGATGATTCAGACCATACTAATGGAGGAGCAGGGATGATTCAGACCATACTGATGGAGGAGCAGGGATGATTCAGACCATACTGATGGAGGAGCAGGGATGATTCAGACCATACTGATGGAGGAGCAGGGATGATTCAGACCATACTGATGGAGGAGCAGGGATGATTCAGACCATACTGATGGAGGAGCAGGGATGATTCAGACCATACTGATGGAGGAGCAGGGATGATTCAGACCATACTGATGGAGGAGCAGGGATGATTCAGACCATACTGATGGAGGAGCAGGGATGATTCAGACCATACTGATGGAGGAGCAGGGATGATTCAGACCATACTGATGGAGGAGCAGGGATGATTCAGACCATACTGATGGAGGAGCAGGGATGATTCAGACCATACTGATGGTGGAGCAGGGATGATTCAGACCATACTGATGGTGAGCAGGGATGATTCAGACCATACTGATGGTGAGCAGGGATGATTCAGACCATACTGATGAAGGAGCAGGGATGATTCAGACCATACTGATGAAGGAGCAGGGATGATTCAGACCATACTGATGAAGGAGCAGGGATGATTCAGACCATACTGATGGAGGAGCAGGGATGATTCAGACCATACTGATGGTGGAGCAGGGATGACTCAGACCATACTGAAGGTGAGCAGGGATGACTCAGACCATACTGATGGAGGAGCAGGGGTGATTCAGACCATACTGATGGAGGAGCAGGGGTGATTCAGACCATACTGATGGAGGAGCAGGGATGATTCAGACCATACTGATGGTGAGCAGGGATGATTCAGACCATACTAATGGAGGAGCAGGGATGATTCAGACCATACTGATGGAGGAGCAGGGATGATTCAGACCATACTGATGGAGGAGCAGGGATGACTCAGACCATACTGATGGAGGAGCAGGGGTGATTCAGACCATACTGATGGAGGAGCAGGGGTGATTCAGACCATACTGATGGAGGAGCAGGGATGATTCAGACCATACTGATGGTGAGCAGGGATGATTGAGACCATACTGATGGTGAGCAGGGATGATTCAGACCATACTGATGGAAGAGCAGGGATGATTCAGACCATACTGATGGAGGAGCGTGGATGATTCAGACCATACTGATGGAGGAGCGTGGATGATTCAGACCATACTGTTTGAGGAGCGTGGATGATTCAGACCATACTAATGGAGGAGCAGGGATGATTCAGACCATACTAATGGAGGAGCAGGGATGATTCAGACCATACTGATGGAGGAGCAGGGATGATTCAGACCATACTGATGGAGGAGCAGGGATGATTCAGACCATACTGATGGAGGAGCAGGGATGATTCAGACCATACTGATGGAGGAGCAGGGATGATTCAGACCATACTGATGGAGGAGCAGGGATGATTCAGACCATACTGATGGAGGAGCAGGGATGATTCAGACCATACTGATGGAGGAGCAGGGATGATTCAGACCATACTGATGGAGGAGCAGGGATGATTCAGACCATACTGATGGTGGAGCAGGGATGATTCAGACCATACTGATGGTGAGCAGGGATGATTCAGACCATACTGATGGTGAGCAGGGATGATTCAGACCATACTGATGGTGAGCAGGGATGATTCAGACCATACTGATGAAGGAGCAGGGATGATTCAGACCATACTGATGAAGGAGCAGGGATGATTCAGACCATACTGATGGAGGAGCAGGGATGATTCAGACCATACTGATGGTGGAGCAGGGATGACTCAGACCATACTGAAGGTGAGCAGGGATGACTCAGACCATACTGATGGAGGAGCAGGGGTGATTCAGACCATACTGATGGAGGAGCAGGGGTGATTCAGACCATACTGATGGAGGAGCAGGGATGATTCAGACCATACTGATGGTGAGCAGGGATGATTCAGACCATACTAATGGAGGAGCAGGGATGATTCAGACCATACTGATGGAGGAGCAGGGATGATTCAGACCATACTGATGGAGGAGCAGGGATGACTCAGACCATACTGATGGAGGAGCAGGGGTGATTCAGACCATACTGATGGAGGAGCAGGGGTGATTCAGACCATACTGATGGAGGAGCAGGGATGATTCAGACCATACTGATGGTGAGCAGGGATGATTCAGACCATACTAATGGAGGAGCAGGGATGATTCAGACCATACTGATGGAGGAGCAGGGATGATTCAGACCATACTGATGGAGGAGCAGGGGTGATTCAGACCATACTGATGAAGGAGCAGGGATGATTCAGACCATACTGATGGTGAGCAGGGATGATTCAGACCATACTGATGGTGAGCAGGGATGATTCAGACCATACTGATGGAGGAGCAGGGGTGATTCAGACCATACTGATGGAGGAGCAGGGGTGATTCAGACCATACTGATGGAGGAGCAGGGATGATTCAGACCATACTGATGGAGGAGCAGGGATGATTCAGACCATACTGATGGAGGAGCAGGGATGATTCAGACCATACTGATGGAGGAGCAGGGATGATTCAGACCATACTGATGGAGGAGCAGGGATGATTCAGACCATACTGATGGTGAGCAGGGATGATTCAGACCATACTGATGGAGGAGCAGGGATGATTCAGACCATACTGATGGAGGAGCAGGGATGATTCAGACCATACTGATGGTGAGCAGGGATGATTCAGACCATACTGATGGTGAGCAGGGATGATTGAGACCATACTGATGGTGAGCAGGGATGATTGAGACCATACTGATGGTGAGCAGGGATGATTCAGACCATACTGATGGAAGAGCAGGGATGATTCAGACCATACTGATGGAGGAGCGTGGATGATTCAGACCATACTGATGGAGGAGCGTGGATGATTCAGACCATACTGTTTGAGGAGCGTGGATGATTCAGACCATACTAATGGAGGAGCAGGGATGATTCAGACCATACTAATGGAGGAGCAGGGATGATTCAGACCATACTGATGGAGGAGCAGGGATGATTCAGACCATACTGATGGAGGAGCAGGGATGATTCAGACCATACTGATGGAGGAGCAGGGATGATTCAGACCATACTGATGGAGGAGCAGGGATGATTCAGACCATACTGATGGAGGAGCAGGGATGATTCAGACCATACTGATGGAGGAGCAGGGATGATTCAGACCATACTGATGGAGGAGCAGGGATGATTCAGACCATACTGATGGAGGAGCAGGGATGATTCAGACCATACTGATGGAGGAGCAGGGATGATTCAGACCATACTGATGGAGGAGCAGGGATGATTCAGACCATACTGATGGAGGAGCAGGGATGATTCAGACCATACTGATGGTGGAGCAGGGATGATTCAGACCATACTGATGGTGAGCAGGGATGATTCAGACCATACTGATGGTGAGCAGGGATGATTCAGACCATACTGATGGTGAGCAGGGATGATTCAGACCATACTGATGAAGGAGCAGGGATGATTCAGACCATACTGATGAAGGAGCAGGGATGATTCAGACCATACTGATGGAGGAGCAGGGATGATTCAGACCATACTAATGGAGGAGCAGGGATTATTCAGACCATACTGATGGAGGAGCAGGGATGATTCAGACCATACTGATGGTGGAGCAGGGATGACTCAGACCATACTGAAGGTGAGCAGGAATGACTCAGACCATACTGATGGAGGAGCAGGGGTGATTCAGACCATACTGATGGAGGAGCGTGGATGATTCAGACCATACTGATGGTGGAGCAGGGATGATTCAGACCATACTAATGGAGGAGCAGGGATTATTCAGACCATACTGATGGAGGAGCAGGGATGATTCAGACCATACTGATGGTGAGCAGGGATGATTCAGACCATACTGATGGAGGAGCAGGGGTGATTCAGACCATACTGATGGAGGAGCAGGGATGATTCAGACCATACTGATGGTGAGCAGGGATGATTCAGACCATACTAATGGAGGAGCAGGGATGATTCAGACCATACTGATGGAGGAGCAGGGATGATTCAGACCATACTGATGGAGGAGCAGGGGTGATTCAGACCATACTGATGAAGGAGCAGGGATGATTCAGACCATACTGATGGTGAGCAGGGATGATTCAGACCATACTGATGGTGAGCAGGGATGATTCAGACCATACTGATGGAGGAGCAGGGGTGATTCAGACCATACTGATGGAGGAGCAGGGATGATTCAGACCATGCTGATGGAGGAGCAGGGATGATTCAGACCATACTGATGGTGGAGCAGGGATGACTCAGACCATACTGAAGGTGAGCAGGAATGACTCAGACCATACTGATGGAGGAGCAGGGATGATTCAGACCATACTGATGTAGGAGCAGGGATGATTCAGACCATACTGATGGTGAGCAGGGATGATTCAGACCATACTGATGGAGGAGCAGGGATGACTCAGACCATACTGATGGTGAGCAGGGATGATTCAGACCATACTGATGGTGAGCAGGGATGATTCAGACCATACTAATGGAGGAGCAGGGATGATTCAGACCATACTGATGGAGGAGCAGGGATGATTCAGACCATACTGATGGAGGAGCAGGGATGACTCAGACCATACTGATGGAGGAGCAGGGATGATTCAGACCATACTGATGGTGAGCAGGGATGATTCAGACCATACTGATGGAGGAGCAGGGGTGATTCAGACCATACTGATGGAGGAGCAGGGATGACTCAGACCATGCTGATGGAGGAGCAGGGATGATTCAGATGGAACTATTAGCAGGCATAGGTATAGGTGTGTATTTAATGGCCAACACAGCACGGCTTGGAGCTTTGCTGAACCAATCAGCATCCAGAATTCCAACAGCATGTTTTATGATGATCAATACAGTGATGAATGAGTGCCTTGTCTGTCCTGTCCGTTCTGGTTTGGTTTTCAGCTAGTAATGAGTATTATAATCTCCTTCTGTTTGTGTTAGTGTTTACTTGACAAAACATTCGAAAACAGTCCCCCCCCCAGAACTATAGATTCCTCTGGCCCCCTGCAAAGCAAAGTCTTAGTTATAGCAACATCATTAATTAATCATGTTAAAGTCCTCATAGGCTTTAAGAATAAACTGTACACAATGACACACACACACACACACACAGTGTTCAATATGAATGTTTTTGGATCAGAGCTTTCCATTAATAGTTATACGATAGTTGGATGCATCTATTATGAAGTCTAATTCCTCTCTGCTTCTCTCTCTCTCTCTGCTTCTCTCTGCATGTCTCTGCTTCTCTCTGCATGTCTCTGCATGTCTCTGCATGTCTCTGCATGTCTCTGCAATTCAATTCAATTCAAGGGCTTTATTGGCATGGGAAACATGTGTTAACATTGCCAAAGCAAGTGAGGTAGATAATATATAAAGTGAACATATAAAGTGAAATAAACAATAAAAATTAACAGTAAACATTACACATACAGTTTCAAAACAATAAAGACATTACAAATGTCAAATTATATATATATATATATATATATATATATATATATATATATATATATATATATATATATATACAGTGTTTTAACAATGTACAAATGGTTAAGGTATACAAGAGAAAATAAATAGCATTAATATGGGTTGTATTTACAATGGTGTGTGTTCTTCACTGATTGTCCTTTTCTCGTGGCAACAGGTCACAAATCTTGCTGCTGTGATGGCACACTGTGGAATTTCACCCAGTAGATATGGGAGTTGATCAAAATTGGATTTGTTTTCGAATTCTTTGTGGATCTGTGTAATCTGAGGGAAATATGTCTCTAATATGGTCATACATTGGGCAGGGGGTTAGGAAGTGCAGCTCAGCTCAGAAGTTCCACCTCATTTTGTGGGCAGTGAGCACATAGCCTGTCTTCCCTTGAGAGCCATGTCTGCCTACGGCGGCCTTTCTCAATAGCAAGGCTATGCTCGCTGAGTCTGTACATAGTGAAAGCTTTCCTTCATTTTGGGTCAGTCACAGTGGTCAGGTATTCTGCCGCTGTGTACTCTCTGTGTAGGGCCAAATAGCATTCTAGTTTGCTCTGTTTTTTGTAAATTCTTTCCAATGTGTCAAGTAATTATCTTTTTGTTTTCTCATGATTTGGTTGGGTCTAATTGTGCTGATGTCCTGGGGCTCTGTAGGGTGTGTTTGTGTTTGTGAACAGAGCCCCAGGACCAGCTTGCTTAGGGGACTCTTCTCCAGGTTCATCTCTCTGTAGGTGATGGCTTTGTTATGGAAGGTTTGGGAATCGCTTCCTTTTAGGTGGTTATAGGGCTCTTTTCTGGATTTTGATCATTAGTGGGTATCAGCCTAATTCTGCTCTGCATGCATTATTTGGTGTTCTACGTTGTACACGGAGGATATTTTTGCAGAATTCTGCGTGCAGAGTCTCAATTTGGTGTTTGTCCCATTTTGTGAAGTCTTGGTTGGTGAGCGGACACCAGACCTCACAACCATAGAGGGCAATGGGCTCTATGACTGATTCAAGTATTTTTATCCAAATCCTAATTGGTATGTTGAAATTTATGTTCCTTTTGATTGCATAGAGTGCCCTTCTTGCCAAGTCTCTCAGATCGTTCACAGCTTTGTGGAAGTTACCTGTGGCGCTGATGTTTAGGCCAAGGTATGTATAGTTTTTTGTGTGCTTTAGGGCAACAGTGTCGAGATGGAATTTGTATTTGTGGTCCTGGTGACTCAACCTTTTTTGGAACACCATTATTTTGGTCTTACTGAGATTTAATGTCAGGGCCCAGGTCTGACAGAATCTGTGCATAAGGTCTAGGTGCTGCTGTAGGCCCTCCTTGGTTGGTGACAGAAGCACCAGATCATCAGCAAACAGCATACATTTGACTTCGGATTCTAGTAGGGTGAGACCGGGTGCTGCAGGCTTTCCTAGTGCCCGCGCCAATTCGTTAAATATGTTGAAGAGGGTAGGGCTTAAGCTGCATCCCTGTCTCACCCCACGACCCTGTGTGAAGAAATGTGTGTGTTTTTTGCCTATTTTAACTTCTTGCGTTGAGCAATCCCGGATCCGGGATCCTATTTATAGCCTCAAGCTCATTAGCATAACGCAATGTTAACTATTCATGAAAATCGCAAATGAAATGAATTAAACATATTTGCTCTCAAGCTTAGACTTTTGTTAACAACACTGTCATCTCAGATTTTCTAAATATGCTTTTCAACCATAGCTAAACAAGCATTTGGTAAAAAGCCAATTTGACATTTGCTCAGTACATTGTTTTCATTGAGGAAATGTACGAGTCTGCTGTTAATGATAATGCAGATGATTTTCCCAAGGTTACTGTTGACGCATATTCCACGGTAGTTATTGGGGTCCAATTTGTCTCCACTTTTGTGGATTGGGGGGGGATCAGTCCTTGGTTCCAAATATTGGGGAAGATGCCAGAGCTAAGGATGATAAAGAGTTTAAGTATAGCCAATTGTCACGAATCCCGCTTCCTGAGTCTGTGTTTGCCTGTGTTTCTGTCCTGGAGTGTGTTTCCGGTGTCCTGGAACGCACCCTGTCTGGTTGCCGGGCGAATTAGCTTGTTGGGAGATCGATGTTCACCCGCGCCTGTATCCCATCAGTAATCTGCACACCTGTCCTGATCATCACCTCTCCCCTTCAAAAGCTCTGACCTGACATCCATTCCCTGCTGGATCGTTAGCCATGAACAGTATGTTGTGCCCACGAACCAGCCTCCAGTTTATAGAGTTGTTTTGTTTTATTTGTTTTGTACGTCTTGCTTACGTTTAACTTACCGCAGTTTGTTTTGTCTACAGCCATTCACCCGGAACCCCATCCCTGTCTGCTCGTCTCCAGTGTGTTGTTATCCATTGGATCTGCCTATCCATTCCCATCAACCCACCTCCGCTGCCCGCTCCTACCTCCACGAACTATCTACCTCCACGTTCTCATTGATTAATAAATACTCACCATCTTTATACTCACCTTGTCCTGGTCTGCTTCTGGGTCCAATTCTGGTAAACCCTGACAGTTCCAAATATTGGGGAATATGCCAGAGCTAAGGATGATGTTAAAGAGTTTTAGTATAGCCAATTGGAATTTGTTGTCTGTATGTTTGATCATTTCATTGAGAATACCACCAACACCACAGGCCTTTTTGAGTTGGAGGGTTTTTATTTTGTCCTGTAACTAATTCAACGTAATTGGAGAATCCAGTGGGTTCTGGTAGTCTTTAATAGTTGATTCTAAGATCTGTATTTGATCATGTATATGTTTTTGCTCTTTATTCTTTGTTATAGAGCCAAAAAGATTGGAGAAGTGGTTTACCCATACATCTCCATTTTGGATAGATAATTCTTCGTGTTGTTTGTTTAGTGTTTTCCAATTTTCCCAGAAGTGGTTAGAGTCTATGGATTCTTCAATTACATTGAGCTGATTTCTGACATGCTGTTCCTCCTTTTTCCGTAGTGTATTTCTGTATTGTTTTAGCGATTCACCATAGTGAAGGCGTAGACTCAGGTTTTCCGGGTCTCTATGTTTTTGGTTGGACAGGTTTCTCATTTTCTTTCTTAGATTTTTGCATTCTTCATCAAACCATTTGTCATTATTGTTAATTCTCTTCGGTTTTCTATTTGAGATATTTAGACTTGATAGGAAGCTGAGAGGTCAAATATACTGTTAAGATTTTCTACTGCCAAGTTTACAACTTCACTATTACAGTGGAACGTTTTACCCAGGAAATTGTCTAAAAGGGATTGAATTTGTTGTTGCCTTATTGTTTTTTGGTAGGTTTCCAAACTGCATTCCTTCCATCTATAGCATTTCTTAATGTTACTCAGTTCCCTTGGCTTTGATGCCTCATGATTGAGTATTGCTCTGTTTAAGTAGACTGTGATCTTGCTGTGGTCTGATAGGGGTGTCAGTGGGCTGACTGTGAACGCTCTGAGAGACTCTGGGTTGAGGTCAGTGATAAAGTAGTCTACAGTACTACTGCCAAGAGATGAACTATAGGTGTACCTACCATAGGAGTCCCCTCGAAGCCTACCATTGACTATGTACATACCCAGCGTGCGACAGAGCTGCAGGAGCTGTGACCCGTTTTTGTCGGTTATGTTGTCATAGTTGTGCCTAGGGGGGCATATGTGGGAGGGAATGCAGTCACCTCCAGGTAGGCGTTTGTCCCCCTGTGTGCTGAGGGTGTCAGGTTATTGTCCGGTTCTGTCATTTAGGTCGCCACAGACTAGTAAATGTCCTTGGGCCTGGAAATGATTGATTTCCCCCTCCAGGATGGAGAAGCTGTCTTCATTAAAGTATGGGGATTCTAGTGGGGGGATATAGGTAGCACACAGGAGGACATTTTTCTCTGTTAGGATAATTTCCTTTTGAATTTCTAGCCAAATGTAGAATGTTCCTGTTTTGATTAATTAATTTAATTAATTCTGCTCTATACCAAATTAGCATACCCCCTGAGTCCCTTCCCTGTTTCACACCTGGTAGTTTGGTGGATGGGACTACCAGCTCTCTGTAACCTAGAGGGCAACCAGTGGGTCCGTCTCTTCTATACCAGGTTTCTTGCAGGATGACAATGTCTGTATTACCGATTTCTTTGGTGAAGTCCGGGTTCCTGCTCTTCAGGCCAAAGGCAGATGACCTCAGGCCTTGGATATTCCAGGATGATATAGTGAAGGCTTTTTGTTCCATAGAGTGTCCAATGTTGTTGGTCGTGGTTTGGCCTCAGGCCAGTAAGTGTGAGCAGAGCCTGCTGAGCATCTGGTACATGCCATTGGCTTGGGCGAGTGTGAGAGTGGGGGTTGGGACTGTTTGCCCGCTCACTACCTGGGCGTATGTGTGGCTTCCATGTTGAGGCCCTCTTTGCGGGGGTGGGGTGCATGGGGTGGGCAGGAGTGGCATAGGTCTGATCTGGGGGCCTAAATGGGGTGTGGGCATGGTTGACGTGGGGGGTGTTGATTGGTTGGGGTGGGGGTGTGGATGTGTCTGGGGCTGCTGTGGTCTGGATGTAATTCCTCTTGGCGTGGGTCCTCTATGTGTAGGTCCAGGGGGGGGGGGGGTCCTGCAAGTCTGGGAAGGTGTCTCGCTGGTCTAGGTGGGGTGTCTATTGATCTGTTGCTCCTGTGTGAAGTGTTGGGGATACGTTTGAGAGCGATGTCCTTTAGAGTACCGGCAAAGGTGAGCACTGCTGCCTTGTAGAGGTGGACCTGGTCATAGAGGCTGTTCAAGTCCAGGGTGGAGTGGTGGGCCAAGAAAACATTTGGTTTTGAGGCACAGTCACGGGAAATACTTGCGTTTACCCACTGTATTGTGGCAGGGTGGAAGTCTTTTCGTGGTAGTAGGGTGGAGATAACCACTTGTGCGTTGGGGAAAGTAGAAGAAGCCTTTTCAATCACTCCCTTCAGTGCTGTGGCCACCCTTTCCTGCTGTGCTCTCAGTTCATTTGTGCCTGTGTGTATTATTATGTGGCTAGGTGAGCCTAGTTGGTCCTCAGACAGAAGGTCGAGGGCGCGCTGGGTGTTTGGACACCAGAGTTTAGACACACTGTGTTTGGGAAAAAGTTTTTTTTTCTTCCATATATATTTCCCATTTGAGTCCATAAGTAGTACAATCTGTGTCTTGTGCTTGTCCTCAGTGGGTATGGGGGGGTTGTTAGAGGGCCTATCAGGGTGGCTGACAGGGGGGGTGCTCAGAGGGGGTGAGAGCCGCTGGGCTTGGGGTTCTTCATTTGTCTGTTCTGCTGTGATGTCGACTCTATGGTCAGGGTCTGGTGTGGACTGTTCTGCTGTGGTGTTGAGACTTTTGTTGGGTGCTGAGGTGGGCTGTTCTGCTGGCTTCTCTGTGGGAGTGGCCACCTCTCTAGTGGGTTGTCCTCTGTCACACGCCATCCCCCTCAACCTCTCCTCTGCCCCCCTCACCCTCTCCTCCATCCCCCTCAACCTCTCCTCCACCAGCAGTCTGATCCTCTCCTCTAGTGCTCTGTTCTGCTCCTCTTTCTCCTGTTGTAGTTGTCTCACCACTGTCCAGAGTGCAGATATGTCTCTGTCCACCTTTAGCTCTCCGGGTCTGGTTAAGGGGCTGTTGTTGTGCTGTCTGGGTCTGTGCTGACTGGAGTGTGTTCACCTGCCGTTCCAGCTTGACCTGCCTTACCTTACCAGCTGGGTGAATGTATCCTTCATTTCAATGAGGGAGTGGTAATCTGTGCTGGGAGGTTGACTCTCCGCTGGGGGTTGCTCGTCTGTGGGGTTACATAATGAAGAGGTCTGGTCTGACCCGCTCGGGGTGGGGGTATCTTTATCAAGGGAGAGCTTCTCCTGTGGGGCTAATTCTTTGATTAGGTGAAAGTCCAGCTGAAACTGTTTGGGGTTACCCTGTACCATTACTGTTCCGGACTTATAGATATTTATATTACCTGACTCAGAGTCCTCGTTATCAAGTATTCTGAGTTTCCACCCCTCGTTAACCCCCCCTCTCTTAACAAAGGGGTAGTGTGCTAATATAGCACTGTGCCATGCCAGGGGATGGTTTGTGTGGAATATAAGGTTGCTGATGTTCCCATTTTTGTAATAGTCAGCAAAAAGTGTCTCTTGATTTTCCATAAGGAGCTTCATTTTGTAATCTTTTCTTGCTTTATCATTCTTTACATGCACAGTGTACTGTATTGTAATTACCTCTTGATCAGCGGGAGGGAGCTTCTAAGGTCTCTCCATTTGGTTGGGGTAGACTGTGTGACTCTCCTGCCATTGTTGGGCTAATGGACTTTGACATCTCTCACTTGACACGTCAGTGCTAGTTGAAGCTGTATCAAGCTTGGCAGAATGTTAGAATTCAGTCCTTATAAAGTAATGTTGTGTATTTTTCTTCTTGGCTTTTGGAAATAAAATATAGTTTCAGACTAAACATTACTCACTCAGTTCCAGGTTGGATGGTGTTTTCAGGTTTCTGTTGTTTTCCAGAGAATTTGCTGTATAGAGCAATAATCCTTGGTAGTTCCAAAATCGGGTTGTAGGTTTTAAGTTTTAATTTGATGTAGGGGTTATGTTGTAGAGGGTAGAATCCAGTATGTGTTCCTGACAAAACATCCAAGTTTATCTAACTCCTAATCTATCTTTTTTAAAGAAAATGCTGAAAAATGCAGGAGCTCATCTGATCCTGACCTCTGCTCTCTCTATCTCTCTCCTGCATCTCTCCTGCATCTCTCCTGCATCTCTCCTGCATCTCTCCTGCATCTCTCCTGCATCTCTCTGCTTTTTATCTGCTTCTCTGCTCAGATAGCAATCTTTATATCTACTAAGATGTTGGTAGTGAAAACACCTCAACATCTAGTATAACTAGCTACCTATGAACTAACCCTAACCCACATAACCATCTCCCTATGAACTAACCCTAACCCACCTAACCATCTCCCTATTAACTAACCCTAACCCACCTAACCATCTCCCTATTAACTAACCCTAACCCACCTAACCATCTCCCTATTAACTAACCCTAACCCACCTAACCATCTCCCTATTAACTAACCCTAACCCACCTAACCATCTCCCTATTAACTAACCCTAACCCACCTAACCATCTCCCTATTAACTAACCCTAACCCACCTAACCATCTCCCTATTAACTAACCCTAACCCACCTAACCATCTCCCTATTAACTAACCCTAACCCACCTAACCATCTACCTATGAACTAAACCACCTAACCATCTCCCTATTAACTAAACCACCTAACCATCTCCCTATTAACTAACCCTAACCTACCTAACCATCTCCCTATGAACTAACCCTAACCATCTCCCTATTAACTAACCCTAACCATCTCCCTATTAACTAACCCTAACCATCTCCCTATTAACTAACCCTAACATCTCCCTATTAACTAACCCTAACATCTCCCTATTAACTAACCCTAACCCACCTTACCATGGGGTGGCAGGGTAGCCTAGCGGTTAGAGCGTTGGATTAGTAACCGAAAGGTTGCAATTTTGAATCCCCAAGCTGACAAGGTACAAATCTGTCGTTCTGCCCCTGAACAGGCAGTTAACCCACTGTTCCTAGGCAGTCATTGAAAATAAGAATTTGTTCTTAACTGACTTGCCTAGTAAAATAAAGGTAAATTTAAAAAAACGTCTCCCTATTAACTAACCCTAACCATCTCCCTATTAACTACCCTAACCCACCGAACCATCTCCCTTTTAACTAACCCTAACCTACCTAACCATCTCCCTATTAACTAAACCTAACCCACCTAACCATCTCCCTATTAACTAACCCTAACCCGCCTAACCATCTCGCCATTAACTAACCCTAACCATATCCCTATTAACTAACCACAAACCATCTCCCTATTAACTAACCCTAACCATCTCCCTATTAACTAACCCTAACCCACCCAACCATCTCCCTATTAACTAACCCTAACCATATCCCTATTAACTAACCCTAACCCACCTAACCATGTACTATAATTATCTCCCTATTAACTAACCCTAACCCACCTAACCATCTCCCTATGAACTAACCCTAACCCACCTAACCATCTCCCTATTAACTAACCCTAACCCACCTAACCATCTCCCTATTAACTAACCCTAACCCACCTAACCATCTCCCTATTAACTAACCCTAACCTACCTAACCATCTCCCTATGAACTAACCCTAACCATCTCCCTATGAACTAACCCTAACCATCTCCCTATTAACTAACCCTAAACATCTCCCTATTAACTAACCCTAACCATCTCCCTATGAACTAACCCTAACCATCTCCCTATTAACTAACCCTAACCATCTCCCTATTAACTAACCCTAAACATCTCCCTATTAACTAACCCTAACCTACCTAACCATCTCCCTATCAACTAAACCTAACCCACCTAACCATCTCCCTATGAACTAACCCTAACATCTCCCTATTAACTAACCCTAACCATCTCCCTATTAACTAACCCTAAACATCTCCCTATGAACTAACCCTAACCATCTCCCTATGAACTAACCCTAACATCTCCCTATTAACTAACCCTAACCTACCTAACCATCTCCCTATGAACTAACCCTAACCATCTCCCTACTAACTAACCCTAACCATCTCCCTATTAACTAACCCTAAACATCTCCCTATTAGCTAACCTTATCCCACCTAACCATGGGGTGGCAGGGTAGCCTAGTGGTTAGAGCGTTGGATTAGTAACCGAAAGGTTGCAAGTTTGAATCGCCAAGCTGACAAGGTACAAATCTGTCGTTCTGCCCCTGAACAGGCAGTTAACCCACTGTTCCTAGGCCATCATTGAAAATAAGAATTTGTTCTTAACTGACTTTCCTAGTAAAATAAAGGTAAATTAAAAAAATCTCCCTACTAACTAACCCTAACCATCTCCATATGAACTAACCCTAACCATCTCCCTATTAACTACCCTAACCCACCTAACCATCTCCCTTTTAACTAACCCTAACCTACCTAACCATCTCCCTATTAACTAAACCTAACCCACCTAACCATCTCCCTATTAACTAAACCTAACCCACCTAACCATCTCCCTATTAACTAACCCTAACCCACCTAACCATGTACTATAATTATCTCCCTATTAACTAACCCTAACCATCTCCCTATTAACTAACCCTAACCATATCCCTATTAACTAACCCTAACCCACCTAACCATCTCCCTATTAACTAACCCTAACCATCTCCCTATTAACTAACCCTAACCATCTCCCTATTAACTAACCCTAACCATATCCCTATTAACTAACCCTAACCCACCTAACCATGTACTATAATTATCTCCCTATTAACTAACCCTAACCCACCTAACCATCTCCCTATTAACTAACCCTAACCATCTCCCTATTAACTAACCCTAACCCACCTAACCATCTCCCTATTAACTAACCCTAACCATCTCCCTATTAACTAACCCTAACCCACCTAACCATCTCCCTATTAACTAACCCTAACCTACCTAACCATCTCCCTATTAACTAAACCTAACCCACCTAACCATCTCCCTATTAACTAACCCTAACCATCTCCCTATTAACTAACCCTAACCCACCTAACCATCTCCCTATTAACTAACCCTAACCATCTCCCTATTAACTAACCCTAACCATATCCCTATTAACTAACCCTAACCCACCTAACCATGTACTATAATTATCTCCCTATTAACTAACCCTAACCTACCTAACCATCTCCCTATTAACTAAACCTAACCATCTCCCTATTAACTAACCCAAACCATCTCCCTATTAACTAACCCTAACCCACCTAACCATCTCCGTATTAACTAACACTAACCCACCTAACCATCTCCCTATTAACTAACCCTAACCCACCTAACCATCTCCCTATTAACTAACCCTAACCATCTCCCTATTAACTAACCCTAACCCACCTAACCATGTACTATAATTATCTCCCTATGAACTAACCCTATTACCTTAAGAAGTAGAAAATAACATGGCTCTATACAGGAAGTAGAAAACAACATGGTTGTATACGGGAAGTAGAAAACAACATGGTTATATACAGGAAGTAGAAAACAACATGGTTATATACAGGAAGTAGAAAACAACATGGTTATATACAGGGAGTAAAAAATAACATGGCTCTATACAGGAAGTAGAAAATAACATGTTTATATACAGGAAGTAGACAACAACATGGTTATATACAGGAAGTATTAAATAACATGGCTATATACAGGAAGTAGAAAATAACATGGTTATATACAGGAAGTAGAAAATAACATGGCTATATACAGGGTTTAAAAATACCTAGTCAATGTGCAGTGGTATGAAGTAGTTGAGGTACTATAGTTATGTACTGCACATACAGTGCATTCGGACAGTACTCTCTTGACTTGTTCCACATGTTGTTGAGGTTACAGCCTTATTCTAAAATGGATCAAAATGTGTCCAGTATCCTATCAATCTAAACACAATACCCCATCATGACATCACAATACCCCATCATGACATCACAATACCCCATCATGACATCACAAGACCCCATCATGACAAATGCAAAAACAGGTTTTTAGAAATATTTGCAAATGTATTAAAATTAAAAACGGAAATATCACATTTACAAAAGTATTCAGACCCTTTAATCAGTACTTTGTTGAAGTACCTTTGGCAGCAATTACAGCCTGGAGTCTTAGGTATGATGCTACAAGCTTGGCACACCTGTATTTGGGGAGTTTCTCCCATTCTTCTCTGCAGATCCTCTCAATTTCTGTTAGGTTGGATGGGGAGCGTTGCTGGACAGCTATTTTCAGGTCTCTCCAGAGATGTTTGGTCGGGTTCAAGTCCGGGCTCTGGCTGGCCCACTCAAGGACATTGAGACTTGTCCCGAAGCCACTCATGCATTGTCTTGCTTAGGGTCGTTGTCCTGTTGGAAGGTGAACGTTCGCCCCAGTCTGAGGTCCTGAGCGCTCTGGAGCAGGTTCATCTCCTGACTAGTCTCCCAGTCCCTGCCACTCTAAAACATCCCCACAGCGTGATGCTGCCACCACCGTGCTTAACCGTAGGGATGGTGCCAGGTTTTCTCCTGATGTGACACTTGGCATTCAGGCCAAAGAGTTGAAGCTTGGTTTGTCATATGCCTTTTTCTGAGGAGTGACTTCCTTCTGGCCATAAAGGCCTGATTAGTGGAGTGCTACAGAGATGGTTGTCCTTCTGGAAGATTCTCCCATTTCCACAGAGAAACTCTAGAGCTTTGTCAGAGTGACTATCTTGTTCTTGGTCACCTCCCTGACCAAGGTCCTTCTCCCCCGATTGCTCAGTTTGGCCGGGCGGCCAGCTCTAAGAAGAGTCTTGATGGTTCCAAACTTCTTCCATTTAAGAATGATGGAGGCCACTGTGTTCTTGGGGACCTTCAGTGCTGCAGAAATGTTTTAGTACTCCCAGATCAGGAATCATCAGGCTCCCGAGTGGCGCAGGGGTCTGAGGCATTTTATCTTAGTGTAAGAGGTGTCACTACAGTCCCTGGTTCAAATCCAGGCTGTATCACATCCGGCTGTGATCGGGAGTCCCATAGGGAGGTGCAGCGTTGCCCGCGATTGACCGGTGTAGACCGTCATTGTAAATAACAATTTGTTCTTAACTGACTTTCCTAGTTAAATAAAGGGTAAATAAAAATGTTAAAAATGACTGACATGTTACTATGCAAATAGCTGAACTGTAACATTGCAGTCATTAGCATAGCAAGCAGATCAGTCATTATCACAGTAACAGATCAGTCATTAGCATAGCAAACAGATCTGTCATTAGCATAGTAACAGATCTGTCATTAGCATAGTAACAGATCTGTCATTAGCATAGTAACATATCTGTCATTAGCATAGTAACAGATCAGTCATTAGCATAGCAAACAGATCTGTCATTAGCATAGTAACAGATCAGTCATTAGCATAGCAAACAGATCAGTCATTAGCATAGTAACAGATCAGGCATTAGCATAGTAACATAGTCATTAGCATAGTAACAGATCAGTCATTAGCATAGTAACAGATCAGTCATTAGCATAGTAACATAGTCATTAGCATAGTAACCGATCAGTCATTAGCATAGTAACAGATCAGTCATTAGCATAGTAACAGATCAGTCATTAGCATAGTAACAGATCAGTCATTAGCATAGTAACAGATCAGTCATTAGCATAGTACCAGATCAGTCATTAGCATAGTAACAGATCAGTCATCAGCATAGCAACAGATCAGTCATTAGCATAGTAACAGATCAGTCATTAGCATAGTAACAGATCAGTCATCAGCATAGTAACAGATCAGTCATTAGCATAGTAACAGATCTGTCATTAGCATAGTAACATATCTGTCATTAGCATAGTAACAGATCTGTCATTAGCATAGTAACATATCAGTCATTAGCATAGTAACAAATCAGTCATTAGCATAGTAACAGATCAGTCATTAGCATAGTAACAGATCAGGCATTAGCATAGCAACAGATCAGTCATTAGCAGAGGTGAGTAGATGAGAGGAGGAGAGGTGAGGTGTGAGAGGTGAGTAGGTGTGAGGAGGAGAGGTGAGTAGGTGTGAAGAAGAGGAGAGGTGGGTAGGTGTGAGGAGGAGGAGGAGAGGAGAGGTGAGTAGGTGTGAGGAGGAGAGGAGAGGTGAGGAGGAGAGGAGTGGAGAGGTGAGTAGGTGTGAGGAGGAGAGGAGAGGTGAGGAGGAGAGGACAGGAGAGGTGAGTAGGTGTGAAGAGGAGGAGAGGAGAGGTGAGTAGGTGTGAGGAGCAGAGGTGAGGAAGAGAGGTGAGTAGGTGTGAGGATGAGAGGAGAGGTGAGTAGATGTGGAGAGGTGAGGAGGTGAGGAGGAGAGGAGAGGAGAGGAGAGGTGAGTAGGTGTGAGGAGGAGAGCAGAGGTGAGGAGGAGAGGAGAGGTGAGGTGAGTAGGTGTGAGGAGGAGAGGAGAGGTGAGTAGATGTGAGGAGGAGTGAAGAGGAGAGATGAGATGAGGAGGAGTGGAGAGATGAGAGGTGAGGAGGAGTGGAGAGGAGAGATGAGAGGTGAGGAGGAGTGGAGTGGAGAGATGAGAGGTGAGGAGGAGTGGAGAGATGAGGTGAGGAGGAGAGGAGAGGAGGGATGAGAGTTGAGGAGGAGTAGAGAGATGAGAGGTGAGGAGGAGTGGAGAGATGAAGAGGTGAGTAGATGTGAGGAGGAGTGGAGAGGAGAGGTGAGGAGGAGAGGAGAGGTGAGGAGGAGTGGAGAGATGAGGAGGAGTGGAGAGGAGAGGAGGAGTGGAGAGGAGAGGTGAGGAGGAGTGGAGAGGTGAGGAGGAGTGGAGAGGAGAGATGAGATGAGCGGTGAGCAGATAGGAGGAGAGATGAGATGTGAGTAGAGGTGAGGAGAGAAGAGGTGAGATGAGAGGAGAGGTGAGTAGATGTGAGGAGGAGTGGAGAGGAGAGATGAGGTGAGGAGGAGTGGAGAGGAGAGATGAGAGGAGGAGAGGAGACATGAGAGGTGAGGAGGAGTGGAGAGGAGGAGTGGAGACATGAGAGGTGAGGAGGAGTGGAGAGATGAGAGGTGAGGAAGAGTGGAGAGATGAGAGTTGAGAGGTGAGGAGGAGTGGAGAGGTGAGTAGATGTGAGGAGGAGTGGAGAGGTGAGGAGGAGAGGAGAGATGAGAGGTGAGGAGCACACTCAGTGCTTAGGGAGGGAGGGCTCTGGTACACTTAGTGCTTAGGGAGGGAGAGCCCTGTTTCACTCAGTGCTTAGGGAGGGAGGGCTCTGGTACACCCTGTGCTTAGGGAGGGAGAGCCCTGGTTCACTCAGTGCTTAGGGAGGGAGGGCTCTGGTACACCCTGTGCTTAGGGAGGGAGAGCCCTGGTTCACTCAGTGCTTAGGGAGGTAGGGCTCTGGTACACTCAGTGCTTAGGGAGGGAGGGCCTTGGTACACTCAGTGCTTAGGGAGGGAGGGCTCTGGTACACTCAGTGCTTAGGGAGGGAGGGCTCTGGTACACTCAGTGCTTAGGGAGGGAGGGCTCTGGTACACTCAGTGCTTAGGGAGGGAGCGCTCTGGTACACCCTGTGCTTAGGGAGGGAGAGCCCTGGTTCACTCAGTGCTTAGGGAGGGAGGGCTCTGGTACACTCAGTGCTTAGGGAGGGAGGGCTCTGGTACACTCAGTGCTTAGGGAGGGAGGGCTCTGGTACACTCAGTGCTTAGGGAGGGAGGGCTCTGGTACACTCAGTGCTTAGGGAGGGAGGGCTCTGGTACACTCAGTGCTTAGGGAGGGAGGGATCTGGTACACTCAGTGCTTAGGGAGGGAGGGCTCTGCATCCCAAATGTCTGTTCCCTTTATAGTGCACTTTTGATTGCCAGGTTACCCATTCACATCCTCGATGAGTCTGGAATTGATTTCCTCCCCGACGATTTGTCCCATGTGAACACATTCAAAGTGTTTTGATTGGTTCTAGAAACCAATGGGTGTGGGACAGAGCCTGAACACACGTGGGTAAATCAGTGTTTCAGATATAGCCATGGGCTTTGATACTCTGATTGGTTAGAGATGATCCGATAGTTGATGACTTGTTTTGTACAGCGCCCCTGTCGTGTCTCTGACTGAATAAATTATATGACAGGCTATTTTATCAAATCGATTACCTAACGTTTGATTGATTACGTGATTTAATTAAACCA
This sequence comes from Oncorhynchus masou masou, assembly GCF_036934945.1. Lineage (NCBI taxonomy): Eukaryota > Metazoa > Chordata > Actinopteri > Salmoniformes > Salmonidae > Oncorhynchus > Oncorhynchus masou. The sequence continues at coordinate 1,528,797 of NC_088243.1, forward strand.
TGCAACAATTAACTCATTAATAACCTGGGGCACCACGGAAGAGTGTTTATAGAGCTGCTGTCTTCCAAATAAACTCTTAATGATCTGAAGATCTTTCATATCAATAGCAGTCAATTATTAATCGTCACCTTATTCAGTCTCATCTGAACATCGTAAAATTATTGGTTCTTCATGAACCCTGGCTAACAAGTTGAATCAGCAATTCAAAAATGTGTTTAATTATTTATTTACTAAATACCTAAATAATCACCAGAATTACATATGGATCATACGTCGATTACTAATCATGTCATAAAAGAAAAAGTCCCTAGCGGACGAAACCGATATGATAGCTGGTTACACAAAGAAAGGGGGTTGGGTTTGAATGAAAGGGCGGGAAGACTAAGGGACAAAGGGGATTGGGTCTCTATCAGACCTTAAATACAGAATCTTATGCATCCTAATAACCACCCATTCAGAAAAGGGACAAGCAAGACATACAGTTGAAGTCGGAAGTTCACATACACCTTAGCCAAATACATTTTAACACAGTTTTTCACCATTTCTGACATTTAACCTCTCTGGGATATGTAGCGTCCCACCTGGCCAACATCCTTTGAAAATGCAGAGCTCCAAATTCAAATAAATTACTATAAAAACTAAACTTTTATGAAATCACACATTCAATATACCAAATTAAAGCTACGCTTGTTGTGAATCCAGACATGTCAGATAAAAAAAAAAATGCTTTACGGCGAAAGCAAACAATGCTATTATCTGAGGATAGCACCCCAGTAAACAAAGAGAGAAAAACATATTTCAACCCTGCAGGCGCAACACAAAACGCAGAAATAAAAATATAAATCATGCCTTACCTTTGAAGAGCTTCTTCTGTTGGCACTCCAATATGTCCCATAAACATCACAAATGGTCCTTTTGTTTGATTAATTCCGTCGATATATATCCAAAATGTCCATTTATTTGGTGCGTTTGATCCAGAAAAACACTGGTTCCAACTTGCGCAACGTGACTACAAAATTTCTCAAAAGTTACCTGTAAACTTTGCCAAAACATTTCAAACTACTTTTGTAATACAACTTTAGGTATTTTTTTTAATGTAAATAATCGATAAAATTGAAGATGGGATATACTGTGTTCAATACTGAAGGAAAATAAAGTGGAGTGTGCTTTCAGGTCATGTGCCTCTAATAAAGAGTTCACTTCCCTCGAGCCTCATTCTGAACAGTCTTACTTCTTCAGTTCTCAAAGGAATAACCTCAACCAATTTCTAAAGACTGTTGACATCTAGTGGAAGCAATAGGAACTGCAGGGAAGTCGATTAGATATCTGGATCCCAATGAAAACACATTGAAAAGAGTGACCTAAAAAATAAAAATCGAAACAGTTTGTACTCGGGGTTTCGCCTGCTAAAAAAGTTGTTATACTCACGGACATGATTCAAACAGTTTTAGAAACTTCAGAGTGTTGTCTATCCAAATCTACTGATGCATATCTCAGATTCTGGGTCTGAGGAGCAGGCCGTTTACTTTGGATGCGCTTTTCATCTGGATGTGAAAATACTGCCGCCTGTCACCAAGAAGTTAATTCTATTATAAATTCCCTGTTTTAGGTCAGTTAGGATCACCACTTTATTTTAAGAATGTGAAACGTCAGAATAATAGTAGAGAGAATGATTTATTTCAGCTTTTATTTCTTTCATCACATTCCCAGTGGATCAGAAGTTTACATACTCTCAATTTGTATTTGGTAGCATTGTCTTTAAATTGTTTAACTTGGGTCAAACGTTTCGAGTAGCCTTCCACAAGCTTCCTACAATAAGTTGGGTGAATTTTGGCCCATTCCTCCTGACTGAGCTGGTGTAACTGAGTCCGGTTTGTAGGCCTCCTTGCTCGCACAAACTTTTTCAGTTTTGCCCACAAATGTTCTACGGGATTGAGGTCAGGGCTTTGTGATGGCCACACAAAGCCCTGTGGATATTTAACCATTCAAATTGGGGGCTTTTATACTGGAGAAGAGAAGGGCTTGTTTCATCCCTCTCCAACTAATGTCTGTTCACTTGGGCGTGGCCACTGAGTGTGCATAGTTTACAAAAAAATAACAATTCTCTCATTTAGAAGGTATTTAATTTACATTTAATTTACATTTACATTTAATCTTTTCACAAATAGTTTCATATTTAAACATTTAAATTGCACAACAATGCCATTTGAATCTCATAACTAGAATGTGTAGATTTTCCAAGATTCAATTTCTATCATCCTATCATCAGATATTCATATTGTCCTGTCATCAGTAATAATGTCCCAGACAACTGATCTGACATCATATACCAACGGATACTTTCAACTGGTTGGATTACAGAAATATTGTTCCATTCCCCACCTTTTGATGTTACTGTATTGCAAAGTCTCTGTGGTAACAACGGATTTTCAAAAGTACATTTGTGGAGATGGAGATGGATGGGGGAAAGGTATTTATGGGGGTCAAAACTGGTGTGGGGAGAGAGGGAAAGGGGCAAAGTCGTGACACCTTTCAATTTGACGTCAGGGATGAAGGACTTCTAGGATGGCAGTCTGACTGAATTTATATATCATATAGATAGAGCAATGTAATTAAATGCATTTTGAATCTTCGGGCAACCCTTTTGAGGGAATGGGGTGCCATTTTGAATCTTCGGGCAACCCTTTTGAGGGAATGGGGTGCCATTTTGAACTCGCCCAGGAACTCCGAGGCCTTCTCCTCATCTCCTGTTTGCTCCTTTTAGCATTTGTGTGTGGAGGACGACCAGGCGACAGGTATGTATTAAGGCGACAGGAAGTCTGTTAAGGCAATAGGAAGTCTTGTTAAAGTAACTTGAAGTGCGTTAAGGCAGCAGGAAGTGTCGTTAAGACAACAGAAAATCTTGTTAAGGAAGCAGGAAGTGTGTTAAAGGCAGCAGGAAGTCTTGTTTAAACAACAGGTATTCTTGTTAAGGCAACAGGAAGTCTTGTTAAAGTAACAGCGTGTTCTTTAGGGCAGCAGGAAGTCTCATTAAAACAACAGGAAGTCTTGTTAAAGTAACAGGGTGTTCTTTAGGGCAGCAGGAAGTCTTGTTAAAACAACAGGAAGTCTTGTTAAAGTAACAGGGTGTTCTTTAGGGCAGCAGGAAGTCTTGTTAAAACAACAGGAAGTCTTGTTAAGGCAACAGGAAGTCTTGTTAAAGTAACAGGGTGTTCTTTAGGGCAGCAGGAAGTCTCATTAAAACAACAGGAAGTCTTGTTAAAGTAACAGGGTGTTCTTTAGGGCAGCTGCTGTGTGATCTAGTACCAGGTGGGCCATGCTGTCAAGTTGCTGCTGTGTGATCTAGTACCAGGTGGGCCATGCTGTCAAGTTGCTGCTGTGTGATCTAGTACCAGGTGGGCCATGCTGTCAAGTTGCTGCTGTGTGATCTAGTACCAGGTGGGCCATGCTGTCAAGTTGCTGCTATGTGATCTAGTACCAGTTGGGCCATGCTGTCAAGTTGCTGCTCTGTGTGATCTAGTACCAGGTGGGACATGCTGTCAAGTTGCTGCTATGTGATCTAGTACCAGGTGGGCCATGCTGTCAAGTTGCTGCTGTATGATCTAGTACCAGGTGGGCCACGCTGTCAAGTTGCTGCTGTGTGATCTAGTACCAGGTGGGCCACGCTTTCAAGTTGCTGCTGTGTTATCTAGTACCAGTTTGGCCATGCTGTCAAGTTTCTGCTCTGTGTGGTCTAGTACCAGGTGGAAAATGCTGTCAAGTTACTGCTCTGTGTGGTCTAGTACCAGGTGGACCATGCTGTCAAGTTGCTGCTGTGTGATCTAGTACCAGGTGGGCCATGCTGTCAAGTTGCTGCTCTGTGTGGTCTAGTACCAGGTGGGCCATGCTGTCAAGTTGCTGCTGTGTGATCTTGTATCATTTGGGCCACGCTGTCAAGTTGCTGCTGTGTGATCTTGTACCAGGTGGGCCATGCTGTCAAGTTGCTGCTGTGTGATCTAGTACCAGGTGGGCCATGCTGTCAAGTTGCTGCTCTGTGTGGTCTAGTACCAGGTGGGCCATGCTGTCAAGTTGCTGCTGTGTGATCTTGTATCATTTGGGCCATGCTGTCAAGTTGCTGCTCTGTGTGATCTAGTACCAGGTGGGCCATGCTGTCAAGTTGCTGCTCTGTGTAATCTAGTACCAGGTGGGTCATGGTGTCAAGTTGCTGCTGTGTGTGATCTAGTACCAGGTGGGCCATGCTGTCAAGTTGCTGCTGTGTGATCTAGTACCAGGTGGGCCATGCTGTCAAGTTGCTGCTGTGTGATCTAGTGCCAGGTGGGCCATGCTGTCAAGTTGCTGCTGTGTGATCTTGTATCATTTGGGCCACGCTGTCAAGTTGCTGCTGTGTGATCTTGTACCAGGTGGGCCATGCTGTCAAGTTGCTGCTGTGTGATCTAGTACCAGGTGGGCCATGCTGTCAAGTTGCTGCTCTGTGTGGTCTAGTACCAGGTGGGCCATGCTGTCAAGTTGCTGCTGTGTGATCTTGTATCATTTGGGCCATGCTGTCAAGTTGCTGCTCTGTGTGATCTAGTACCAGGTGGGCCATGCTGTCAAGTTGCTGCTCTGTGTAATCTAGTACCAGGTGGGTCATGGTGTCAAGTTGCTGCTGTGTGTGATCTAGTACCAGGTGGGCCATGCTGTCAAGTTGCTGCTGTGTGATCTAGTACCAGGTGGGCCATGCTGTCAAGTTGCTTCTGTGTGATCTAGTGCCAGGTGGGCCATGCTGTCAAGTTGCTGCTGTGTGATCTAGTACCAGGGGGACCATGCTGTCAAGTTGCTGCTGTGTGATCTAGTACCAGGTGTGCAATGCTGTCAAGTTGCTGCTGTGTGATCTAGTACCAGGTGGACCATGCTGTCAAGTTGCTGCTGTGTGATCTAATACCAGGTGGGCCATGCTGTCAAATTGCTGCTGTGTGATCTAGTACCAGGTGGGCCATGCTGTCAAGAGTCTGCTCTGTGTGATCTAGTACCAGGTGGGCCATGCTGTCAAGTTGCTGCTGTGTGATCTAGTACCAGGTGGCCCATGCTGTCAAGTTGCTGCTGTGTGATCTAGTACCAGGTGGGCCACGCTGTCAAGTTGCTGCTGTGTGATCTAGTACCAGGTGGGCCACGCTTTCAAGTTGCTGCTGTGTTATCTAGTACAAGTTTGGCCATGCTGTCAAGTTTCTGCTCTGTGTGGTCTAGTACCAGGTGGAAAATGCTGTCAAGTTACTGCTCTGTGTGGTCTAGTACCAGGTGGACCATGCTGTCAAGTTGCTGCTGTGTGATCTAGTACCAGGTGGGGCATGCTGTCAAGTTGCTGCTCTGTGTGATATAGTACTAGGTGGGCCACGCTGTCAAGTTGCTGCTGTGTGATCTTGTACCAGGTGGGCCATGCTGTCAAGTTGCTGCTGTGTGATCTAGTACCAGGTGGGCCATGCTGTCAAGTTGCTGCTCTGTGTGGTCTAGTACCAGGTGGGCCATGCTGTCAAGTTGCTGCTGTGTGATCTTGTATCATTTGGGCCATGCTGTCAAGTTGCTGCTCTGTGTGATCTAGTACCAGGTGGGCCATGCTGTCAAGTTGCTGCTCTGTGTAATCTAGTACCAGGTGGGTCATGGTGTCAAGTTGCTGCTGTGTGTGATCTAGTACCAGGTGGGCCATGCTGTCAAGTTGCTGCTGTGTGATCTAGTACCAGGTGGGCCATGCTGTCAAGTTGCTGCTGTGTGATCTAGTGCCAGGTGGGCCATGATGTCAAGTTGCTGCTGTGTGATCTAGTACCAGGTGGACCATGCTGTCAAGTTGCTGCTGTGTGATCTAGTACCAGGTGTGCAATGCTGTCAAGTTGCTGCTGTGTGATCTAGTACCAGGTGGACCATGCTGTCAAGTTGCTGCTGTGTGATCTAATACCAGGTGGGCCATGCTGTCAAATTGCTGCTGTGTGATCTAGTACCAGGTGGGCCATGCTGTCAAGAGTCTGCTCTGTGTGATCTAGTACCAGGTGGGCCATGCTGTCAAGTTGCTGCTGTGTGATCTAGTACCAGGTGGGCCATGCTGTCAAGTTGCTGCTGTGTGATCTAGTACCAAGTGGGCCATGCTGTCAAGTTGCTGCTATGTGATCTAGTACCAGTTGGGCCATGCTGTCAAGTTGCTGCTCTGTGTGATCTAGTACCAGGTGGGACATGCTGTCAAGTTGCTGCTATGTGATCTAGTACCAGGTGGGCCATGCTGTCAAGTTGCTGCTGTATGATCTAGTACCAGGTGGGCCACGCTGTCAAGTTGCTGCTGTGTGATCTAGTACCAGGTGAGCCATGCTTTCAAGTTGCTGCTGTGTTATCTAGTACCAGTTTGGCCATGCTGTCAAGTTTCTGCTCTGTGTGGTCTAGTACCAGGTGGACCATGCTGTCAAGTTACTGCTCTGTGTGGTCTAGTACCAGGTGGACCATGCTGTCAAGTTGCTGCTGTGTGATCTAGTACCAGGTGTGCAATGCTGTCAAGTTGCTGCTGTGTGATCTAGTACCAGGTGGACCATGCTGTCAAGTTGCTGCTGTGTGATCTAGTACCAGGTGGGCCATGCTGTCAAGTTGCTGCTGTGTGATCTAGTACCAGGTGGGCCATGCTGTCAAGTTGCTGCTATGTGATCTAGTACCAGTTGGGCCATGCTGTCAAGTTGCTGCTTTGTGTGATCTAGTACCAGGTGTGCAATGCTGTCAAGTTGCTGCTGTGTGATCTAGTACCAGGTGGACCATGCTGTCAAGTTGCTGCTGTGTGATCTAGTACCAGGTGGGCCATGCTGTCAAGTTGCTGCTGTATGATCTAGTACCAGGTGGGCCACGCTGTCAAGTTGCTGCTGTGTGATCTAGTACCAGGTGGGCCACGCTTTCAAGTTGCTGCTGTGTTATCTAGTACCAGTTTGGCCATGCTGTCAAGTTTCTGCTCTGTGTGGTCTAGTACCAGGTGGAAAATGCTGTCAAGTTACTGCTCTGTGTGGTCTAGTACCAGGTGGACCATGCTGTCAAGTTGCTGCTGTGTGATCTAGTACCAGGTGGGCCATGCTGTCAAGTTGCTGCTCTGTGTGATATAGTACTAGGTGGGCCACGCTGTCAAGTTGCTGCTGTGTGATCTTGTACCAGGTGGGCCATGCTGTCAAGTTGCTGCTGTGTGATCTAGTACCAGGTGGGCCATGCTGTCAAGTTGCTGCTCTGTGTGGTCTAGTACCAGGTGGGCCATGCTGTCAAGTTGCTGCTGTGTGATCTTGTATCATTTGGGCCACGCTGTCAAGTTGCTGCTGTGTGATCTTGTACCAGGTGGGCCATGCTGTCAAGTTGCTGCTGTGTGATCTTGTACCAGGTGGGCCATGCTGTCAAGTTGCTGCTCTGTGTGATCTAGTACCAGGTGGGCCACGCTGTCAAGTTGCTGCTCTGTGTAATCTAGTACCAGGTGAGTCATGGTGTCAAGTTGCTGCTGTGTGTGATCTAGTACCAGGTGGGCCATGCTGTCAAGTTGCTGCTGTGTGATCTAGTACCAGGTGGGCCATGCTGTCAAGTTGCTGCTGTGTGATCTAGTGCCAGGTGGGCCATGCTGTCAAGTTGCTGCTGTGTGATCTAGTACCAGGTGGACCATGCTGTCAAGTTGCTGCTGTGTGATCTAGTACCAGGTGTGCAATGCTGTCAAGTTGCTGCTGTGTGATCTAGTACCAGGTGGACCATGCTGTCAAGTTGCTGCTGTGTGATCTAATACCAGGTGGGCCATGCTGTCAAATTGCTGCTGTGTGATCTAGTACCAGGTGGGCCATGCTGTCAAGAGTCTGCTCTGTGTGATCTAGTACCAGGTGGGCCATGCTGTCAAGTTGCTGCTGTGTGATCTAGTACCAGGTGGCCCATGCTGTCAAGTTGCTGCTGTGTGATCTAGTACCAGGTGGGCCACGCTGTCAAGTTGCTGCTGTGTGATCTAGTACCAGGTGGGCCATTCTGTCAAGTTGCTGCTGTGTTATCTAGTACAAGTTTGGCCATGCTGTCAAGTTTCTGCTCTGTGTGGTCTAGTACCAGGTGGAAAATGCTGTCAAGTTACTGCTCTGTGTGGTCTTGTACCAGGTGGACCATGCTGTCAAGTTGCTGCTGTGTGATCTAGTACCAGGTGGGCCATGCTGTCAAGTTGCTGCTCTGTGTGATATAGTACTAGGTGGGCCACGCTGTCAAGTTGCTGCTGTGTGATCTTGTACCAGGTGGGCCATGCTGTCAAGTTACTGCTGTGTGATCTAGTACCAGGTGGGCCATGCTGTCAAGTTGCTGCTCTGTGTGGTCTAGTACCAGGTGGGCCATGCTGTCAAGTTGCTGCTGTGTGATCTTGTATCATTTGGGCCATGCTGTCAAGTTGCTGCTCTGTGTGATCTAGTACCAGGTGGGCCATGCTGTCAAGTTGCTGCTCTGTGTAATCTAGTACCAGGTGGGTCATGGTGTCAAGTTGCTGCTGTGTGTGATCTAGTACCAGGTGGGCCATGCTGTCAAGTTGCTGCTGTGTGATCTAGTACCAGGTGGGCCATGCTGTCAAGTTGCTGCTGTGTGATCTAGTGCCAGGTGGGCCATGCTGTCAAGTTGCTGCTGTGTGATCTAGTACCAGGTGGACCATGCTGTCAAGTTGCTGCTGTGTGATCTAGTACCAGGTGTGCAATGCTGTCAAGTTGCTGCTGTGTGATCTAGTACCAGGTGGACCATGCTGTCAAGTTGCTGCTGTGTGATCTAATACCAGGTGGGCCATGCTGTCAAATTGCTGCTGTGTGATCTAGTACCAGGTGGGCCATGCTGTCAAGAGTCTGCTCTGTGTGATCTAGTACCAGGTGGGCCATGCTGTCAAGTTGCTGCTGTGTGATCTAGTACCAGGTGGGCCATGCTGTCAAGTTGCTGCTGTGTGATCTAGTACCAGGTGGGCCATGCTGTCAAGTTGCTGCTATGTGATCTAGTACCAGTTGGGCCATGCTGTCAAGTTGCTGCTCTGTGTGATCTAGTACCAGGTGGGACATGCTGTCAAGTTGCTGCTATGTGATCTAGTACCAGGTGGGCCATGCTGTCAAGTTGCTGCTGTATGATCTAGTACCAGGTGGGCCACGCTGTCAAGTTGCTGCTGTGTGATCTAGTACCAGGTGAGCCATGCTTTCAAGTTGCTGCTGTGTTATCTAGTACCAGTTTGGCCATGCTGTCAAGTTTCTGCTCTGTGTGGTCTAGTACCAGGTGGACCATGCTGTCAAGTTACTGCTCTGTGTGGTCTAGTACCAGGTGGACCATGCTGTCAAGTTGCTGCTGTGTGATCTAGTACCAGGTGGGCCATGCTGTCAAGTTGCTGCTCTGTGTGATATAGTACTAGGTGGGCCACGCTGTCAAGTTTCTGCTGTGTGATCTTGTACCAGGTGGGCCACGCTGTCAAGTTGCTGCTGTGTGATCTTGTACCAGGTGGGCCATGCTGTCAAGTTGCTGCTGTGTGATCTAGTACCAGGTGGGCCATGTTGTCAAGTTGCTGCTCTGTGTGGTCTAGTACCAGGTGGGCCATGCTGTCAAGTTGCTGCTGTGTGATCTTGTATCATTTGGGCCATGCTGTCAAGTTGCTGCTCTGTGTGATCTAGTACCAGGTGGGCAATGCTGTCAAGTTGCTGCTGTGTGATCTAGTACCAGGTGGGCCATGCTGTCACAGCAGCAACTGTCAAGGGTACTAGATCACAGAGAGCAGCAACTTGACAGCTCAAGTTGCTGCTCTCTGTGATCTAGTACCAGGTGGGCCATGCTGTCAAGTTGCTGCTGTGTGATCTAGTACCAGGTGGCCCATGCTGTCAAGTTGCTGCTGTGTGATCTAGTACTAGGTGGGCCAATCTGTCAAGTTGTTGCTCTGTGTGATCTAGTACCAGGTGGGCCACGCTGTCAAGTTGCTGCTGTGTTATCTTGTACCAGGTGGGCCACGCTGTCAAGTTGCTGCTGTCTGATCTAGTACCAGGTGTGCAATGCTGTCAAGTTTCTGCTGTGTGATCTTGTACCAGGTGGGCCATGCTGTCAAGTTGCTGCTGTGTGATCTAGTACCAGGTGAGCCATGCTTTCAAGTTGCTGCTGTGTTATCTAGTACCAGTTTGGCCATGCTGTCAAGTTTCTGCTCTGTGTGGTCTAGTACCAGGTGGACCATGCTGTCAAGTTACTGCTCTGTGTGGTCTAGTACCAGGTGGACCATGCTGTCAAGTTGCTGCTGTGTGATCTAGTACCAGGTGGGCCATGCTGTCAAGTTGCTGCTCTGTGTGATATAGTACTAGGTGGCCACGCTGTCAAGTTTCTGCTGTGTGATCTTGTACCAGGTGGGCCACGCTGTCAAGTTGCTGCTGTGTGATCTTGTACCAGGTGGGCCATGCTGTCAAGTTGCTGCTGTGTGATCTAGTACCAGGTGGGCCATGTTGTCAAGTTGCTGCTCTGTGTGGTCTAGTACCAGGTGGGCCATGCTGTCAAGTTGCTGCTGTGTGATCTTGTATCATTTGGGCCATGCTGTCAAGTTGCTGCTCTGTGTGATCTAGTACCAGGTGGGCAATGCTGTCAAGTTGCTGCTGTGTGATCTAGTACCAGGTGGGCCATGCTGTCACAGCAGCAACTGTCAAGGGTACTAGATCACAGAGAGCAGCAACTTGACAGCTCAAGTTGCTGCTCTCTGTGATCTAGTACCAGGTGGGCCATGCTGTCAAGTTGCTGCTGTGTGATCTAGTACCAGGTGGCCCATGCTGTCAAGTTGCTGCTGTGTGATCTAGTACTAGGTGGGCCAATCTGTCAAGTTGTTGCTCTGTGTGATCTAGTACCAGGTGGGCCACGCTGTCAAGTTGCTGCTGTGTTATCTTGTACCAGGTGGGCCACGCTGTCAAGTTGCTGCTGTCTGATCTAGTACCAGGTGTGCAATGCTGTCAAGTTTCTGCTGTGTGATCTTGTACCAGGTGGGCCATGCTGTCAAGTTGCTGCTGTGTGATCTTGTACCAGGTGGGCCATGCTGTCAAGTTGCTGCTGTGTGATCTTGTACCAGGTGGGCCATGCTGTCAAGTTGCTGCTGTGTGATCTTGTACCAGGTGGGCCATGCTGTCAAGTTGCTGCTCTGTGTGATCTAGTACCAGGTGGGCCATGCTGTCAAGTTGCTGCTGTGTGATCTTGTATCAGGTGGGCCATGCTGTCAAGTTGCTGCTCTGTGATCTTGTACCAGGTGGGCCATGCTGTCAAGTTGCTGCTCTGTGTGATCTAGTACCAGGTGGACCATGCTGTCAAGTTGCTGCTCTGTGTGGTCTAGTACTAGGTGGGCCATGCTGTCAAGTTGCTGCTCTGTGTGATCTGGTACCAGGTGGACCATGCTGTCAAGTTGCTGCTCTGTGTGGTCTAGTACCAGGTGGGCCATGCTGTCAAGTTGCTGCTGTGTGATCTTGTATCAGGTGGGTCATGCTGTCTAGTTGCTGCTCTGTGTGATCTAGTACCATGTGGGTCATGCTGTCAAGTTGCTGCTCTGTGTGATCTAGTACCAGGTGGACCGTGCTGTCAAGTTGCTGCTCTGTGTGATCTAGTACCAGGTGTGCCATGCTGTCAAGTTGCTGCTGTGTGATCTTGTATCAGGTATGCCATGCTGTCAAGTTGCTGCTCTGTGTGATCTAGTATGCTGTCAAGTTGCTGCTGTGTGATCTAGTACCAGGTGGGCCATGCTGTCAAGTTGCTGCTGTGTGATCTTGTACCAGGTGGGCCATGCTGTCAAGGTGCTGCTCTGTGTGGTCTAGTACCAGGTGGACCATGCTGTCAAGTTACTGCTCTGTGTGGTCTAGTACCAGATGGACCATGCTGTCAAGTTGCTGCTGTGTGATCTAGTACCAGGTGGGCCATGCTGTCAAGTTGCTGCTGTGTGATCTAGTACCAGGTGGCCATGCTGTCAAGTTGCTGCTGTGTGATCTAGTACCAGGTGGGCCATGCTGTCAAGTTGCTCCTCTCTGTGATCTAGTACCAGGTGGGCCATGCTGTCAAGTTGCTGCTGTGTGATCTAATACCAGGTGGCCCATGCTGTCAAGTTGCTGCAGTGTGATCTAGTACCAGGTGGGCCAATCTGTCAATTTGCTGCTCTGTGTGATCTAGTACCAGGTGGGCCACGCTGTCAAGTTGCTGCCGTGTTATCTTGTACCAGGTGGGCCACGCTGTCAAGTTGCTGCTGTGTGATCTTGTACCAGGTGTTCCATGCTGTCAAGTTGCTGCTGTGTGATCTTGTACCAGGTGGGCCATGCTGTCAAGTTGCTGCTCTGTGTGATCTAGTACCAGGTGGGCCACGCTGTCAAGTTGCTGCTGTGTGATCTTGTACCAGGTGGGCCATGCTGTCAAGTTGCTGCTGTGTGATCTTGTACCAGGTGGGCCATGCTGTCAAGTTGCTGCTCTGTGTGATCTAGTACCAGGTGGGCCACGCTGTCAAGTTGCTGCTCTGTGTGATCTAGTACCAGGTGGGCCACGCTGTCAAGTTGCTGCTGTGTGATCTTGTATCAGGTGGGCCATGCTGTCTAGTTGCTGCTCTGTGTGATCTAGTACCAGGTGGACCATGTTGTCAAGTTGCTGCTGTGTGATTTTGTATCAGGTGGGCCATGCTGTCAAGTTGCTGCTCTGTGTGATCCAGTACGCTGTCAAGTTGCTGCTGTGTTGCCTCAGTGAACCGCATACTCACAGGCTGTCCAGCGATCGAACAGAGAGCTGTATCACATATGGCACACTATTCCCTTTATAGTGTCCCATAGGGCTCTGGTCAAAAGTATATAGGGAATAGCGTGCCATTGGGGACAGACAGTCTCTTTCCCATTCTGTTTTTCCCACTGAATATTTAACATGAGTACCGTATTTAAAGATCAGATGCTCTGTGGCTTATCTGTTTTATCTGCCAGTATCATCAGACTAGAACGCCCTAATGCCTTGGGGCTATAATATTTGTCTCTACTCATATTTATACACAGTGTGATCTTCTATATCCCTCGTTATTCCTGTGATTCATCTCTACAGTTACTGTTTAAATAAACACTGCCACACTGACAATTAAGAGTCCCAAATAGCGACCTATTTCCGACAGTATTTCGGTGCCTAACTGGTTAAAACTAGTCCACTATATTGGGAATAGATTGCCATTTGAGCTGCAGGCTAGAACAGACATGTCATCTCTCTGTCCTCAGACCACAAAGGCAGGTTCAAGGCATTGACATTCTTTGTTAGCAGAACTACTAGATGTTAAAACCTAATTGATTTCTTAATCAATTATATTGAACCAGACATTAGGATCTTAATTAGTCCTTAATTGGACCCGTTGCAATGAGCTTGATTTTTTTGTGATCGCAAGTGCACAACAATCATGAACAGGCGCGCACACGTGCATCTGCACACACCACCAACACACTAGCGCACACGCGCACATGCACACCATTTTCAACAGCTGCCATAGAGAGTAATGGTCTAATGCTGGCAAGGAATGACTGTTCAATTACACCCACATCACCACTTCCAAGATGGCGGAGCAACGGAATGCCTGTTCAATTACACCCACATCACCACTTCCAAGATGGCGTAGCAACGGAATGCCTGTTCAATTACACCCACATTACCATTTCCAAGATGGCGATCTTATTTTTATTTATTTCACCTTTATTTACCAGATAGGCTAGTTGAGAACAAGTTCTCATTTACAACTGCGACCTGGCCAAGATAATTATCCTTTTAGGGATAGGGGCATTTTTGCTTTGAATGAATTGCGTGCCCATAGTGAACTGACTCCTACTCTAATAGATTGTTAATATCTGCATATTTACTATTGGATAGAAAACACTCTGAAGTTTCTAAAACGGTTTGAATTATGTCTGTGAGTATAACAGAACTCATAGGGCAGGCAAACTTCCAAACAGTAAGTGGAAATTCTGGGGCTATTTGATTTTCAATTCATTGCCTATTCACATCCAAATAAGATATGGATCTGTTCGCACTTCCTACGCCTTCCACTAGATGTCAACAGTCAGTAGAACGTGGAATGAGGCCTCTAGTGTGGAACCAGATGGCAGCTATTTGAGTCACTGGTCTGGCAGAATGCCAGTTCCTGGTTACGCGCAGTAGTCATTATATCGTCTTACGTTCCAATACTCTGTAGACAAAACGAATGCTCCGGTTGGAACGTTATTGGATATATATGATAATTACATCCTGAAGATTGATTCTCTACTTAGTTTGACCAGTTTATTCGACCTGGAATATAGCTTTTTGAAGTTTTCGTCCGAGTTCGCCTGGACCAGCGCCAGCTTTTGGACATGTGAACTAAACCTGCTTGCAAAAGTAGCTAATTGGACACTAGTAATGGACATTATGGAACAAAACAACAATTTATTGCGGAACTAGGATTCCTTGCACTGCATTCTGATGAAAGATCATCAAAGGTAAGGGAATATTTATGATGTAATTTTGTATTGACTCCAACATGGCGGAGAAATATATTTACGTCTGAGTGCTGTCTCAGATTATTGCATGGTATGCTTTTTTTCGTAACGTTTAAAAAAAAATCTGACACAGCAGTTGCATTAAGAACCAGTGTATCTTTAATTATATGTAAAACGTGTATCTTTCGTCAAAGTTTATGATGAGTATTTCTGTTATATGACGTGGCTCTCTGTAATTACTGTAAACCGAGATTTGTGGATATAAATATGCATATTATCGAACAAAACATAAATGTATTGTGTAACATGATGTCCTATGAGTGTCATCTGATGAAGATTATCAAAGGTTAGTGATTAATTTTATCTCTAATTCTGCTTTTGTGACTATGTTTTTTTGGATTTGGTGGTGATCTAACATCAATATATGGTGTGTTTTCGCTGTAAAACATTAAAAAAATCGGACACGATGGGTAGATTAACAAGATGTTTATCTTTCATTTGCTGTATTGGACTTGTTAATGTGTGAAAGTTAAATATTTAAAAAATATATTTTTGAATTTCCCGCGCTTCCTTTTCAGCGGAATGTTGGGGGTTGTGATAAAGCACATCAGTTCGACACATACAACAACACAGAGTTACACATGGAATAAACAAAACACACAGTCAACAATACAGTAGAACAAAAGAAAAGTCTATATACAGTGAGTGCAAATGAGGTAAGATAAGGGAGGTAAGGCAATAAATAGGCCATGGTGGCAAAGGAATTACAATATAGCAATTAAACACTGGAATGGTAGATGTGCAGAAGTTGAATGTGCAAGTAGCGATACTGGGGTGCAAAGGAGCAAGATAAATACATAAATACAGTATGGGGATGAGGTAGTTGGATGGGCTGTTTACAGATGGGCTAGTGATCTGTGAGCTGCTCTGGTTTTGGAGTCGTGGCTTCTTCCTTGCTGAGCGGCCTTTCAGGTTATGTCGATATAGGACTCATTTTTACTGTGGATATAGATAATTTTGTACCTGTTTCCTCCAGCATCTTCACAAGGTCCTTTGCTGTTGTTCTGGGATTGATTTTCACTTTTCGCACCAAAGTACGTTCATCTCTAGGAGACAGAACGCGTCTCCTCTCTGAGCGGTATGACCATGATGTCAATCAATCAGAGAGGCACTGAGTTTGAAGATAGGCCTTAAAATACATACACAGGTACACCTCCAATTGACTCAAATGATGTCAATTAGCCTGACAGAAGCTTCTAAATCCATGACATAATTTTCTGGAATTTTCCAAGCTATTTAAAGGCACAGTCATCTTAGTGTATGTAAACTTCTGACCCACTGGAATTGTGATACAGTGAATTAGAAGTGAACTAATCTGTCTGTAAACAATTATTGGAAAAATTACTTGTGTTATGCACAAAGTAGATGTCCTAACTGACTTGCCAAAACTATAGTTTGTTAACAACAAATTTGTAAAGTGGTTGAAAAACAAGTTTTAATGCCTCCAACCTAAGCTTAAGTAAACTTCCAACTTCAAATGTATTTTTGTTATTTTTAATCTAATTTTCCATCTACGGACTGAACATACTTTCCTGCAACCCGCCTCACCCAATGTGGTATAGATCTGCTGAACCGGAACCCCGCTCAGAAGCTAGTCAGTTAACTAGCTACTAGCTAGTAGTCAGTTAGCCACTGCTAGCGGATATCACCCATACTGCTTTTCTCTACCACATCTCTGGATTCCAACCACAAGCTCTGAATCTTTACTCTGGCTCATCTCAGCTAGCTGCTATCCGTGTGGCTACTCCTATCTAACCTCTCTGTCCCAAAGCAAGCACCAGTTAGCCTGGAGCTAGCCAAGAACTAGGCCCATCTCCCGACTTGCCGAAGAGATTACATCAAGCTATCCCTAGGCTTCAATTGGGCTGGTCCCTTTGCTGCCGACACGGAGCCCCGCCGATCCATTAAGACTGGTCTACCGACTTAACCATCCAAGGTGGTTTCTGTCCCGAAGCAAGCACCAGTTAGCCTGGAGCTAGCCTCGAGCTAGAACCCATCTCCCGGCCAACCGAAGAGATCCATCAGATAATTACTGGGCTTCAATAACTCTTCTGCCAATTGGCCTGAACCCTTTGCTGCTGACACGGAGCCCCGCTGATCCATCACGACTGGTCTGCCGATGTAACCTTCCAAGGGGGTTTCATCAGACTCTCCCATTGCGACGCCCCCCTGAAGCCCATCTGCTAGCCTGCTGCTATCCCCGGCCCGCTAGCTGTCTGAATCGCTGTGCCTCCAGCTCGCCTAGCTATTCACTGGACCTTATGATCACTCGGCTACGCATGTCTCTCCCTAATGTCAATATGCCTTATCTATTTCTGTTTTGGTTAGTAATTGTTGTCTTATTTCATTGTAGAGCCTGCAGCCCTGCTCAATATGCCTTAGCTAGCCCTTATGTTCCACCCCCCACACATGTGGTGACCACAACTGGCTTTAATGGTGCCTCTAGAGACAAAACCTCTCTCATTGTCACTCAATGCCTAGGTTTACCTCCACTGTACTCACATTCTACCATACCCTTGTCTGTACATTATGTCTTGACTATATTATTTCGCAACCAGAAACCTGGTCCTTTAACTCTCTGTTCCGAACGCACTAGACGACCAGTTCTTATAGCCTTTAGCCGTTAGCCGTACCCTTATCCTACTCCTCCTCTGTTCCTCTGGTGATGTAGAGGTTAACCACAGGCCCTGGAACACCCAGCTCCACTCCCATTCCCCAGGCCCTGCAGCCTCCAGCATCACTCTTATTCCCCAGGTGCTCTCATTTGTTGACTTCTGTAATCGTAAAAGCATTGGTTTCATCCATGGAAACATTAGAAGCCTCCTCCCTAAGTTTGTTTTATTCACTGCTTTAGCATACTCTGCTAACCCCGTGTCCTAGCCATGTCTGAGTCCTGGCTTAGGAAGGCCACCAAAAACCCTGAAATATCCATCCCGAACTATAACATTTTCCGACAAGATAGAACTGCCAAAGGGAGCGGAGCTGCAATCTGAGTTCTGTCGTACTATCCAGGTCTGTACCCAAACAATTTGAGCATCTAAAATCCACCTTTCCAGAAACAAGTCTTTCACCGTTGCCGCTTGCTATAGACCACCTTCTGCCCCCAGCTGTGCCCTGGACACCATATGTGAATTGATTGCCCCCCCATCTATCTTCAGAGTTCGTACTGTTAGGTGACCTAAACTGGGACATGCTTAACACCCCGGACATCCTACAATCTAAGCTAGATGCCTTCAATCTCACACAAATTATCAAGGAACCTACCAGGTACCAGGTACAACCCTAAAACATGGGCACCCTATTAGATATCATCCTGACCAACCTGCCCTCTAAATATACCTCTGCTGTCTTTAACCAGGATCTCAGTGATCACTGCCTGCATGTGTAATGGAAACGACCACCCCTCATCACTTTCAAACACTCCCTAAAACACTTCAGTGAGCTTTCTAATCGACCTGGCCCGGGTATCCTGGAAGAATATTGACCTCATCCCGCCAGTAGAGGATGCCTGGTTGCTCTTCACCCAAATCCAGACAGCTGATATTCTGAAAGAACTGAAAAGTCTGTATCCCTGCGAATCAGTCGGGCTAGACAATCTGGACCCTCCCTTTCTAAATTTTCCGGCCAAAATTGTTGCATCACCTATTACTAGCCTATTCAACCTCTCTTTCCTATCGTCTGAGATCCCCAAAGATTGGAAAGCTAATTCATGTTGTTTAATATTTTAGGGACTCCTGAGAAAACCAGCAAACCAGGCTGTCGTCTTGGGAAACAGTGGATGTAAAGAATCTAGCTAGCTAAAGCATTTACTGCAAATTTAATGTACAATTGTGTAAACTTGCCTTGTCGTGCAATGCAGCTGAAGTAACATAGCTAGCTAACTATTTACTTTCTTATTGTGTAGTTGAGGATCAAAATAACTGTATGCCTATGGATGTGTAGCTAGCTACAGTATGTAGCCGATCTGTGTATGGACTCTAAAATGTTTGGTGTGAATTTTAGTTCAGAACTTATCTATAAACCTCAGCTATCATAGTTGTTGTATCAACTTCAAGTCTGAATGGCTTTAATGAAGCCTATGGATAGAGTATAATATAATAACTTTATTGTGCCAAGAATGCAAGTCCTATATACACATGTACTGTAGTTATTACCATGCGTGAGATCCCCACATTGTAGCCTGTACATTGAATATATTCACTGATCATCTACTCTTCCTTGGCAAGTAAAGGTGCGGTTCAGGTATGAATCTCTGAGACATTCTTTTTCAGTCATATCCAATGCCAGGTGTATCAAACTCATTACTTTAAAGTCATATCCAATACCAGTTGTATCAAACTCATTACTTTACAGTCATATCCAATACCAGGTGTATCAAACTCATTACTTTACAGTCATATCCAATACCAGGTGTATCAAACTCATTACTTTACAGCCATATCCAATACCAGGTGTATCAAACTCATTACTTTACAGTCATATCCAATACCAGTTGTATCAAACTCATTACTTTACAGTCATATCCAATACCAGGTGTATCAAACTCATTACTTTACAGTCATATCCAATACCAGGTGTATCAAACTCCATTCTCTGAATGATGCTGTATCTGCATGTTTGTATTACAATTATCCACTTCAACAGTGTTTACCACTCCTGCTCCTGGGACATCAATGAATACACATTGTAACTACGCAATAGACTAGAAACATGACTTAAGTAAAGTCTGGTTTATAATTCATATATACAGAAATACACCTATGCATATCTAACTCCCTTCGTCTGCATTAATCTGAGGACACAGGATAGTATTTCAATGAGACACTTAATTTCAACCAGTGGAGAATGTGAAACGCTTTATTGAAAGAAGTTCATTATCCAGGTGTTATAAATACATAACACATGCATTATCATTATGATAATTGTAATATTATATTATAAATACAAGTTCCAAATCTGTACTTCAATGCACATATCTGGTGTGCATTATAAAACGAGGAAGAAGGAAGAGAGGCAGAAGACAGAAAGGGAAAGAGGTAAGAACGAAGGCAGACAGAATATGACTAATGAATTACAGTGCTACCCTCATATATTCTCTCAGTTTATCACAATTACAGTGTTTCTAGCAGTGTCTCCTAACCAGCCTGGGGCCCCCAGTTGGCCCAAAGGTTATCTTAAGAGCAGGTGGCGATGACGGGACTGGCTTCCTCTCTCACATCAAACGAGAGACAGATGGACAGAGATGATGATTAATGATTAAGCTTTGTTTTTTTTATTCAAACATGGTCAGTCATCTTAATCATCAGGAGGTGAAATGCAAAACTGACCCTGGATCATTAACTCTGGGACTACTACATCTCTTTAATAATACTTCCTGTATAATATAAACTGACCTGGGATCATTAACTCTGGGACTACTACATCTCTATCATAATACTTCCTGTATAATATAAACTGACCCTGGATCATTAACTCTGGGACTACTACATCTCTTTAATAATACTTCCTGTATAATATAAACTGACCTGGGATCATTAACTCTGGGACTACTACATCTCTTTAGTAATACTTCCTGTATAATATAAACTGACCCTGGATCATTAACTCTGGGACTACTACATCTCTTTAGTAATACTTCCTGTATAATATAAACTGACCCTGAATCATTAACTCTGGGACTACTGCATCTCTTTAATAATACTTCCTGTATAATATAAACTGACCCTGGATCATTAACTCTGGGACTACTACATCTCTTTATTAATACTTCCTGTATAATATAAACTGACCCTGGATCATTAACTCTGGGACTACTACATCTCTATCATAATACTTCCTGTATAATATTAACTGACCTGGGATCATTAACTCTGGGACTACTCCATCTCTTTAATAATACTTCCTGTATAATATAAACTGACCTGGGATCATTAACTCTGAGACTACTACATCTCTTTAGTAATACTTCCTGTATAATATAAACTGACCTGGGATCATTAACTCTGAGACTACTACATCTCTTTAGTAATACTTCCTGTATAATATAAACTGACCTGGGATCATTAACTCTGGGACTACTACATCTCTTTAATAATACTTCCTGTATAATATAAACTGACCCTGGATCATTAACTCTGGGACTACTGCATCTCTTTAATAATACTTCCTGTATAATATAAACTGTCCTGGGATCATTAACTCTGGGACTACTGCATCTCTTTAGTAATACTTCCTGTATAATATAAACTGTCCTGGGATCATTAACTCTGGGACTACTGCATCTCTTTAGTAATACTTCCTGTATAATATAAACTGTCCTGGGATCATTAACTCTGGGACTACTGCATCTCTTTAGTAATACTTCCTGTATAATATAAACTGTCCTGGGATCATTAACTCTGGGACTACTGCATCTCTTTAGTATTACTTCCTGTATAATATAAACTGACCAGGGATCATTAACTCTGGGACTACTACATCTCTTTAATAATACTTCCTGTATAATATAAACTGACCTGGGATCATTAACTCTGAGACTACTGCATCTCTATCTGTATTTCAATGTAAAGCATCTCTTTAATAATACTTCCTGTTGACCCCCACCAGTGACCTCTCACCTCTGATCATGATGTGCCCTCCATGTCAGCCAGTTCAGATGTGGGAGGGGTTCACCGACACAGCTGATATAACCTAGAAGATTTAGGGAGAAGGGGGAGAGGGATGGAGTGAAGGAGAGAGACTGTTATTGTGTGTGTGTGTTGTCTCACCTGGTGTCCACACTAAGTGGCTACAGAGTACTTTATGCTGAAAAACAGACACATGAGGACAAAACAATAGAAGATAATGTCATTATTAGACATGAATACCACTTGATGATAACTGGATCATTTGAATCAGCTGGGTAGTGCTCAGGCAAAAACAACAATGTGCACAGGTGCATTCCAACATTCCACAGCTGGTGAGGTGTCAGGTTCACCTTTGTATTTAAAGGGTGATTATTCCAACTCTCTGTGAAATGCTGCAGATCTGCCCGCAGACGAGGTAGGAACACATTTCCCACACAGAAGAGGTGGATAGAATTTGACAGGTCAAGGTATCTTCCTCCAAACTGTGCATGTGAGACAGGTTCCATGTACAACAAGACAGAGAGGAAGAGAGAAAAGAACACAGAACAGTTGAATTACCTCTCTTGTTATGGACACTCCACGGCCTGTTCCTCGGACAGGGAACATCTGGCAATATCTACATGTTCCACCCCTTGATCGACTCGCACTCTGAAAGTAAAGAAAATATATATATTTTTGTAGATTTGAAAACAATAACTGAGATATGACCGTTCAATCTGAAGCAGCAGATGTCATTTTCAGGATACGTCAATACAGCCCAGAAAGCTGAACACCAGACTGGTATTGTGGTTGTTCATTAGGTGATGGGACATGTGCTTTACACCAGACTGGTATTGTGGTTGTTCATTAGGTGATGGGACATGTGCTTTACACCAGACTGGTATTGTGGTTGTTCATTAGGTGATGGGACATGTGCTTTACACCAGACTGGTATTGTGGTTGTTCATTAGGTGATGGGACATGTGCTTTACACCAGACTGGTATTGTGGTTGTTCATTAGGTGATGGGACATGTGCTTTACACCAGACTGGTATTGTGGTTGTTCATTAGGTGATGGGACATGTGCTTTACACCAGACTGGTATTGTGGTTGTTCATTAGGTGATGGGACATGTGCTTTACACCAGACTGGTATTGTGGTTGTTCATTAGGTGATGGGACATGTGCTTTACACCAGACTGGTATTGTGGTTGTTCATTAGGTGATGGGAAATATGCAATATGCATACGAAATAATATACTGACCTGTTGTATCTTGAAAAAAAGTATTGGAATTAAAAGAGAAATGTTTAACCAGCTTCATTATTTATGTGTTACCAGTTGATGAGCAACTCAAATTTCATACATCATTGAACATTTGTCTTCGAATAAGTAAGAATAAAACATGTAAAAATAACTTATTAGATTTGATGGAGACATTATACATCTTAGTACCTTATCAATGTGTGATTTGTATCAGTGTGGATGAGAGACAGGGGAGCAGGAACAGAGTATCTTTGCCGAGCAATACAACAACGCTGGATCATTCTGGCAATGATACCTGCACCATCTACACGCTGCAGAGACTCCCTAACTCTTCTCCATTGTACACGATGGCCCATCTTAAAGCCGGCATGGCATGACTTTCTAGTCTAACTCTTCTCCATTGTACACGATGGCCCGTTGCTCTGAGACTTCCTCTGGTCATTCTAAAGCCTGCATGGGGCATCCTTGCCTTAATGGCTCTGACTTTCTGGTCTAACTCTTCATCATCTGACATATCAGAATAGCATTCCCTGGCAGACATATTGTGTTCTTTCATCACTCTGTAAACAAAGCTAACCGTTACACTGTCATGAAATATGATTACACATCGACTATGAAACAAATAGGACATGGCCTGCTTATGAGTTGCCATGAAAGAAAGTTAGATTAATTCAACGGAAAATGGTGAGAACAGGCGTTCGTAGCTAAATGCTTTTGATTAGCTATAGTATGTAGTATGTAGTCCTATAGTATGTAGTATGTAGTATGTAGTCCTATAGTATGTAGTATGTAGTCCTATAGTATGTAGTATGTAGTATGTAGTCCTGTAGTATGTAGTATGTAGTCCTATAGTATGTAGTATGTAGTCCTATAGTATGTAGTATGTAGTCCTATAGTATGTAGTATGTAGTATGTAGTCCTGTAGTATGTAGTATGTAGTCCTGTAGTATGTAGTATGTAGTCCTATAGTATGTAGTATGTAGTATGTAGCCCTATAGTATGTAGTATGTAGTATGTAGTCCTATAGTATGTAGCCCTATCATATGTAGTATGTAGTATGTAGCCCTATAGTATGTAGTATGTAGTCCTATAGTATGTAGTATGTAGTCCTATAGTATGTAGTATGTAGTCCTATAGTATGTAGTATGTAGTCCTATAGTATGTAGTCCTGTAATATGTAGTATGTAGTCCTATAGTATGTAGTATTTAGTCCTATAGTATGTAGTATGTAGTCCTATAGTATGTAGTATGTAGTCCTATAGTATGTAGTCCTGTAATATGTAGTATGTAGTCCTATAGTATGTAGTATTTAGTCCTATAGTATGTAGTATGTAGTCCTATAGTATGTAGTATGTAGTCCTATATTATGTAGCCCTATAGTATGTAGTATGTAGTCCTATAGTATGTAGTATGTAGTCCTATAGTATGTAGTCCTGTAGTATGTAGTATGTAGTCCTATAGTATGTAGTATGTAGTCCTATAGTATGTAGTATGTAGTCCTATAGTATGTAGTATGTAGTCCTATATTATGTAGCCCTATAGTATGTAGTATGTAGTCCTATAGTATGTATTATGTAGTCCTATAGTATGTAGCCCTATAGTATGTAGTATGTAGTCCTATAGTATGTAGTATGTAGTCCTATAGTATGTAGCCCTATAGTATGTAGTATGTAGTCCTATAGTATGTAGTATGTAGTCCTATAGTATGTAGTATTTAGTCCTATAGTATGTAGCCCTATAGTATGTAGTATGTAGTCCTATAGTATGTAGTATGTAGTCCTATAGTATGTAGCCCGATAGTATGTAGTATGTAGTCCTATAGTATGTAGTATTTAGTCCTATAGTATGTACTATGTAGCCCTATAGTATGTAGTATGTAGTCCTATAGTGTGTAGTATGTAGCCCTATAGTATGTAGTATGTAGCCCTATAGTATGTAGTATGTAGTCATATAGTATGTAGTATGTAGTCCTATAGTATGTAGTATGTAGCCCTATAGTATGTAGTATGTAGCCCTATAGTATGTAGTATGTAGTCCTATAGTATGTAGTATGTAGCCCTATAGTACGTAGTATGTAGCCCTATAGTATGTAGTATGTAGCCCTATAGTATGTAGTATGTAGTCCTATAGTATGTAGTATGTAGTCCTATAGTATGTAGTATGTAGCCCTATAGTATGTAGTATGTAGTCCTATAGTATGTAGTATGTAGTCCCATAGTATGTAGCCCTATAGTATGTAGTATGTAGTCCTGTAGTATGTAGTATGTAGTCCCATAGTATGTAGTCCTATAGTATGTAGCCCTATAGTATGTAGTATGTAGTCCAGTAGTATGTAGTCCTATAGTATGTAGCCCTATAGTATGTAGTATGTAGTCCTATAGTATGTAGTATTTATTCCTATAGTATATAGTATGTAGTCCTGTAGTATGTAGTCCTATACTATGTAGTCCTATAGTATGTAGCCATGTAGTATGTAGTCCTATAGTATGTAGTATGTAGTCCTATAGTATGTAGCCTTATAGTATGTAGTATGTAGCCCTATAGTATGTAGTATTTAGTCCTATAGTGTGTAGTATGTAGTCCTATAGTATGTAGTATGTAGCCCTATAGTATGTAGTATGTAGTCCTATAGTATGTAGTATGTAGTCCCATAGTATTTAGCCCTATAGTATGTAGCATGTAGTCCTGTAGTATGTAGTCCCATAGTATGTAGTCCTATAGTATGTAGCCCTATAGTATGTAGTATGTAGTCCCGTAGTATGTAGTCCTATAGTATGTAGTCCTATAGTATGTAGCCCTATAGTATGTAGTATGTAGTCCTATAGTATGTAGTATTTATTCCTATAGTATGTAGTATGTAGTCCTGTAGTATGTAGTCCTATAGTATGTAGTCCTATAGTATGTAGCCCTATAGTATGTAGTCCTATAGTATGTAGCCCTATAGTGTGTAGTATGTAGTCCCATAGTATGTAGTATGTAGTCCTATACTATATAGCCCTATAGTATGTATTATGTAGTCCTATAGTATGTAGTATGTAGTCCTATAGTATGTAGTCCTATAGTATGTAGCCCTATAGTATGTAGTATGTATTCCTATAGTATGTAGTATTTAGTCTTATAGTATGTAGTATGTAGTCCTATAGTATGTAGCCCTATAGTATGTAGTATGTAGTCCCATAGTATGTAGTCCTATAGTATGTAGTATGTAGTCCTATAGTATGTAGTATGTAGTCCTATAGTATGTGGTATTTAGTCCTATAGTATGTAGCCCTATAGTATGTAGTATGTAGTCCTATAGTATGTAGTATGTAGTCCTATAGTATGTAGCCCGACAGTATGTAGTATGTAGTCCTATAGTATGTAGTATTTAGTCCTATAGTATGTAGTATGTAGTCCTATAGTATGTAGTATGTAGTCCTATAGTATGTAGTCCTATAGTATGTAGTCCTATAGTATGTAGTCCTATAGTATGTAGTATGTAGCCCTATAGTATGTAGTATGTAGTCCTATAGTATGTAGTAGAGACAGAGAGAGAGTTGAAAGCAGCTGTTCCTGGACAAGGTAGCACATTCGGTGAACAGGTCAGCGTTCCCTAGCCATAGGCATTACAGGTAAAACTGGAGCAGCAGCATGACCAGGTGGACTGGGGACAATCAGGACTCATTGGGCCAGGTAGTCCTGAGGCATGGAGCCAGGGCTCAGGTCCTCCGGGAGGGGAGGGAGAGAGATTTAGAGAAGCATTCTTAAATTTACACAGGACAGCAGATAAGACGAGAGAATTACACCAGATATAACAGACTGACCCTAGCCCCCCTGCACATAGACTATTGCAGCATAGATACTGGAGGCTGAGACAGGGGGGGGGGGGGTCGGGGGACTCTGTGGCCCCGTCCGAAGATACCCCCAGACAGGGACAACCAGGCAGGATATATACTGTATATACATTTGAAGTTGGAAGTTTACATACACTTAGGTTGGAGTCATTAAACCTCGTTTTTCAACCACTCCACAAATGTCTTGTTAACGAACTATAGTTTTGGCAAGTCGGTTAGGATATCTACTTTGTGCATGACAAGTTATTTTTCCAATAATTGTTTTCATACAGATTATTTCACTTATAATTCACTGTATCACAATTCCAGTGGGTCAGAAGTTTACATACACTAAGTTGACTGTGCCTTTAAACAGCTTGGAAAATTCTAGAAAATTATGTCTTGGCTTTAGAAACTTCTGACATAATTTGAGTAATTGGAGGTGTACCTGTGGATGTATTTAAAGGCCTACCTTCAAACGTTGTACCTCCTTGCTTGACATCATGGGAAAATCAAAAGAAATCAGCCAAGACCTCTGAGAAAAAAATTGTAGAACTCCACAAGTCTGGTTCATCCTTGGGTGCAATTTCCAAACGCCTCCGGGTACCACGTTCATCTGTACAAACAATAGTACTCAAGTATAAACACCACGGGACCATGCAGCCGTCATACCGCTCAGGAAGGAGACGCGTTCTGTCTCCTAGAGATGAACATACTTTGGTGCGAAAAGTGTGACTCAATCCCAGAACAACAGGAAAGGACCTTGTGAAGATGCTGGAGGAAACAGGTACAAAAGTATCTATATCCACAGTAAAACGAGTCCTATAGCGAAATAACCTGAAAGGCTGCTCAGCAAGGAAGAAGCCACTGCTCCAAAACCGCCATAAAAAAAGCCAGACTACGGTTTGCAACTGCACATGGGGACAAAGATCGTACTTTTTGAAGAAATGTCCTGATGAAACAAAAATAGAACTGTTTGTCCATAATGACCATCGTTATGTTTAGAGGAAAAAGGGGGAGGCTTGCAAGCCAAAGAACACCATCCCAACCGTGAAGCACAGGGGTGGCAGCATCATGTTGTGGGGGTGCTTTGTTGCAGGAGGGACTGGTGCACTTCACAAAATAGATGGCATCATGAGGTAGGAAAATTCTGTGGATATATTGGAGCAACATCTCAAGACATCAGTCAGGAAGTTAAAGCTTGGTTGCAAATGGGTCTCCCAAATGGACATTGACCCCAAGCATACTTCCAAAGTTGTGGCAAAATGGCTCAAGGACAACAAAGTCAAGGTATTGGAGTGTCCATCACAAAGCCCTGACCTCAATCCTATAGAAAATGTGTGTGCAGACCTGAAGAAGCGTGTGTGAGCAAGGAGGCCTACAAACCTGACTCAGTTTCACCAGCTCTGTCAGGAAGACGAGGCCAAAATTCACCCAACTTATTGTGGGAAGCTTGTGGAAAGCTACCCGAAAAGTTTGTCCGAAGTTCAACAATTTAAAGGCAATGCTAGCAAATACTAATTGAGTGTATGTAAACTTCTGACCCACTGGGAATGTGATGAAAGAAATAAAAGCTGAAATAAATCATTATCTCTATTATTCACATTTCACATTCTTAAAATAAAGTGGTGATCCTAACTGACCTAAGATAAGGAATTGTCACGAGGATTAAATGTCAGGAATTGTGAAAAACTGAGTTTAAATGTAGTTGGCTAAAGTGTATGTAAACTTCCTACTTCAACTGTTCAACTTTGCCAAAGCACAGTCCCCACACCACGAGGGATATCTTCAAACCACCATATTTCTACCCTGAGAGAAGGCCGAGTATAGCACACAAAGATTTCCTCCACCGCACGAACCCAAAGGGGGCACAAAACTGGACAGTAAGATCACATCTGTGACTCAACCCACTCAAGTGACACCCCTCCTAGGGACGGCATGAAAGAGCACCAGTAAGCCAGTGACTCTGTAATAGGGTTAGAGGCAAAGAATCCCAGTGGAAAGAGGGGAACCGGCCAGGCAGAGACAGCAAGGGCGGTTCGTTGCTCCAGAGCCTTTCCATTCACCTTCACACTCCTGGGCCAGACTACACTCAATCATATGACCCACTGAAGAGATGAGTCTTCAGTAAAGACTTGAAGGTTGAGACCGAGTCTGCGTCTCTCACATGGATAGGCAGACCATTCTGAGACCATTAGGAGGCCTGCGTCTTGTGACCGTAGCGTACGTGTAGGTATGTATGGCAGGAACAAAACGGAAAGATAGGTAGGAGCAAGCCCATGTAATGCTTTGTAGGTTAGCAGTAAAACCTTGAAATCAGCCCAAGCTCCTGAATGGAAGGACGCATCTATTCAGCCACAACAGGTGAGGTATTTTATATGGGTGTCCTGCCCCTACTGTTAACATTCTGCATCTGAGTCATATCACTATAGATGAATGCACTAAACAGTTGCTCTGGATAAGAGCGTCAGTTAAATGGCACACTATGTTGTGCAAGTGCAGGTTGTTCAAGGTTTCTAAGGTATCTGACAAACACACACACACACACACACACACACACACACACACACACACACACACACACACACACACACACACACACACACACACACACACACACACACACACACACACACACACACACACACACACACACACACACACACGCACACACACACACATTAAAATTCCCCAGGAGTGTAAGTTAGGGCATAATATTAGGTGTCTAGAACCCCTCTCCTTGTAGCCTGTACCTGCTAACTGTCTAGAACCCCTCTCCTTGTAGCCTGTACCTGCTAACTGTCTAGTACCCCTCTCCTTGTAGCCTGTACCTGCTAACTGTCTAGAACCCCTCTCCTTGTAGCCTGTACCTGCTGTCTAGTACCCATCTCCTTGTAGCCTGTACCTGCTAACTGTCTAGAACCCCTCTCCTTGTAGCCTGTACCTGCTAACTGTCTAGAACCCCTCTCCTTGTAGCCTGTACCTGCTAACTGTCTTGTACCCCTCTCCTTGTAGCCTGTACCTGCTAACTGTCTAGAACCCCTCTCCTTGTAGCCTGTACCTGCTAACTGTCTTGTACCCCTCTCCTTGTAGCCTGTACCTGCTAACTGTCTTGTACCCCTCTCCTTGTAGCCTGTACCTGCTAACTGTCTAGTACCCCTCTCCTTGTAGCCTGTACCTGCTAACTGTCTTGTACCCCTCTCCTTGTAGCCTGTACCTGCTAACTGTCAAGTACCCCTCTCCTTGTAGCCTGTACCTGCTGTCTAGTACCCCTCTCCTTGTAGCCTGTACCTGCTGTCTAGTACCCCTCTCCTTGTAGCCTGTACCTGCTTACTGTCTAGTACCCCTCTCCTTGTAGCCTGTACCTGCTAACTGTCTAGTACCCCTCTCCTTGTAGCCTGTACCTGCTTACTGTCTAGTAGCCCTCTCCTTGTAGCCTGTACCTGTTAACCGTAAATCCCTCATAGTCAAAAATGTAACCTCATCATAGTCAAAACCGCAAACCCCTCTTAGTCAACACCGTAACCCCCTCTTAGTCAACACTGTAACCCCCTCATATTCAACACTGTAACCCCCTCATATACAACACTGTAACCCCCTCATATTCAACACTCTGACCCCATCAGATTCAACACTGTGACCCCCTCATATTCAACACTGTAACCCCCTCATATTCAACACTGTAACCCCCTCATATTCAACACTGTAACCCCCTCATATTCAACACTGTAACCCCCTCATATTCAACACTGTGACCCCCTCAAATTCAACACTGTGACCCCCTCATATTCAACACTGTAACTCCCTCATATTCAACACCGTAACCCCCTCATATTCGACACCGTAACCCCCTCATATTCGACACTGTAACCCCCTCATATTCAACACTGTAACCCCCTCATATTCAACACTTTGATCCCCTCATATTCAACACGTTGACCCCCTCATATTCAACACTGTGACCCCCTCATATTCAAAACTGTGACCCCCTCATATTCAACACTGTAACCCCCTCATATTCAACACCGTAACCCCCTCATATTCAACACTGTGACCCCCTCATATTCAACACTGTAACCACCTCATATTCAACACTGTAACCCCCTCATATTCAACACTGTAACCCCCTCATATTCAACACTGTAACCCCCTCATATTCAACACTGTAACCCCCTCATATTCAACACCGTAACCCCCTCAGAGTCAACACCATAACCCCCTCATATTCAACACTGTGACCCCATCATATTCAACACCATAACCCCATCATATTCAACACTGTAACCCCCTCATATTCAACAATGTAACCCCCTCATATTCAACACTGTAACCCCCTCATATTCAACACTGTAACCCCCTCATATTCAACACTGTAACCCCCTCATATTCAACACTAAAACCCCCTCATATTCAACACTGTAACCCCATCATATTAAACACTGTAACCCCCTCATATTCAACACCGTAACCCCCTCATATTCAACACTGTAACCCCCTCATATTCAACACTGTAACCCCATCATATTCAACACTGTAACCCCCTCATATTCAACACCGTAACCCCCTCATATTCAACACTATAACCCCCTCATATTCAACACTGTAATACCCTCATATTCAACACTGTGACCCCCTCATATTCAACACTGTAACCCCCTCATATTCAACACCGTATCCCCCTCATATTCAACACCGTAACCCCTCATATTCAACACCGTAACCCCCTCATATTCAACACCGTAACCCCCTCATATTCAACACTGTGACCCGCTCATATTCAACACTGTAACCCCCTCATATTCAACACCGTATCCCCCTCATATTCAACACCGTAACCCCTCATATTCAACACCGTAACCCCCTCATATTCAACACTGTAACCCCCTCATATTCAACACTGTAACCCCCTCATATTCAACACTGTAACCCCCTCATATTCAACACTGTAACCCCCCATATTCAACACTGTAACCCCCTCATATTCAACACTATAACCCCCTCATATTCAACACTGTAACCCCCTCATATTCAACACTGTAATCCCCTCATATTCAACACTGTGACCCCCTCATATTCAACACTGTAACCCCCTCATATTCAACACCGTATCCCCCTCATATTCAACACCGTAACCCCTCATATTCAACACCGTAACCCCCTCATATTCAACACCGTAACCCCCTCATATTCAACACTGTAACCCCCTCATATTCAACACTGTAACCCCCTCATATTCAACACTGTAACCCCATCATATTCAACACTGTAACCCCATCATATTCAACACCGTAACCCCCTCATATTCAACACTGTAAACCCCTCATATTCAACACTGTAACCCCCTCATATTCAACACTGTAACCCCCTCATATTCAACACTGTAACCCCCTCATATTCAACACTGTAACCCCCTCATATTCAACACTGTAACCCCATCATATTCAACACCATAACGTCCTTAGCATCCCCATAACTCTCTAATAATCATCACCGTACCACCGTCTTCATCGCTGCAACGCCCTCATTACCGTCCCTCAGTGCACCATGAGTAATAGACTCTGGGGCAGATTTATTCCACTCTCTGGTGGCAGGAAACCTGGCTTTGATGTCACTCCTCTTCTCCCCTCTCCTCTCGCCTGGCTCTTCTTTCCACCTTCTCTCTCTCCTGCTTTACCTCACCGCATAACAACACCCTTCTCTTCCCTGAGATATGAAAATACCCGAGGCAGTATAGAAACAGCATAGTTACTCTGACTGAGGCAGTATAGAAACAGCATAGTTACTCTGACTGAGTCAGTATAGAAACAGCATAGTGACTCTGAGGCAGTATAGAAACAGCATAGCTACTCTAACTGAGGCAGTATAGAAACAGCATAGTGACTCTGGCTGAGGCAGTATAGAAACAGCATAGTTCCTGTAACTGAGGCAGTATAGAAACAGCATAGTGACTCTGACTGAGTCAGTATATAAACAGCATAGTTACTCTGAGGCAGTATAGAAACAGCATAGTTACTCTAACTGAGGCAGTATAGAAACAGCATAGTTACTCTAACTGAGGCAGTATAGAAACAGCATAGCTACTCTAACTGAGGCAGTATAGAAACAGCATAGTTACTCTAACTGAGGCAGTATATAAACAGCATAGTTACTCTAACTGAGGCAGTATATAAACGGCATAGCTACTCTGGCTGAGGCAGTATAGAAACAGCATAGTTACTCTAACTGAGGCAGTATAGAAACAGCATAGTGACTCTGGCTGAGGCAGTATAGAAACAGCATAGCTACTCTGACTGAGGCAGTATAGAAACAGTATAGTGACTCTAACTGAGAAAGTATAGAAACAGCATAGTTACTCTTACTGAGGCAGTACAGAAACAGCATAGTTACTCTTACTGAGGCAGTACAGAAACAGCATAGTTACTCTAACTGAGGCAGTACAGAAACAGCATAGTTACTCTTACTGAGGCAGTATAGAAACAGCATAGTTACTCTGACTGAGGCAGTATAGAAACAGCATAGTTACTCTTACTGAGGCAGTATAGAAACAGCATAGTGACTCTAACTGAGGCAGTATAGAAACAGCATAGTTACTCTGACTGAGGCAGTATAGAAACAGCATAGCTACTCTGACTGAGGCAGTATAGAAACAGCATAGTTACTCTAACTGAGGCAGTATAGAAACAGCATCGCTACTCTGACTGAGGCAGTATAGAAACAGCATAGTTACTCTAACTGAGGCAGTATATAAACGGCATAGCTACTCTGGCTGAGGTAGTATAGAAACAGCATAGCTACTCTGACTGAGGCAGTATAGAAACAGCATAGTGACTCTAACTGAGGCAGTATAGAAACAGCATCGCTTTCCGGTTCCGGGTTGGAGCGAGCGGTCGCATCTACACTTCGGTCCGCAGGTAGTATAACTTTTCATTACATTTCATTATAGTACAACGGTTTGATTTGTCTAATCTTAGCAATTTCTTCTTAGCTAGCTACATAGCCGTCTTTGTATCAAAGATAATTGCATAATTATCGTATTTCGTCGTCCTAACGTATCTGCCCAGCAGCTAGCTAAGCAGCTAGCTAACATCCACTGTCCACCAGCACTGTAGAAACTATTACACTCAACTGAACGACTCGATTAGCGTAGTGTCAGCTAGCTACATAGTTGTCTTCGCTGTCTTCGTATCCAAGATAATTGTGTAGTTTAGAGTGTGTAGACTTAAAGTGATTATCTTAATTTACCGAGGTTAGCTAGCCAGCTATTTGTCGTCCTTAACGTAGGAGATGCTGCTAGCTAGCTAGCCAACAGCTAGCCAACCTCTACCGAATTGAACTTCAACTACCCGGTCAACATTCCGCGTCGCTCCACAGGTAGTATCACATTTTCATTTCACTTCATTACAGTACAACGGTTTGATTTGTTTGATCGTAGCTAGCCAGCTACATAGCCGTCTTTGTATCTAAGACAATTGTGTAGTCTAGAGCGATTTTCTAGGTTAGCTGGCCAGCTATTGTCGTTCTTTTAACGTAGCTAGCCAGCTAGCCCCGAATAGCAGCACTGTAGAAACTATTACAGTACAACGGTTTGATTTGTTTGATCGTAGCTAGCTAGCTACATAGCCGTCTTTGTATCTAAGACAATTGTGTAGCCTAGAGCGATTTTCTAGGTTAGCTAGCCAGCTATTGTCGTTCTTTTAAGGTAACGTAACGCAATCAACCTGCTAGCTAGCCAGCTAGCCCCGAATAGCAGCACTGTAGAAACTATTACACTCGACGGAACGACTTGATTAGTGTAGTGTCAACATCGCAGCCACTACCAGCTAGCCTACTCCAGCAGTACTGTAGCATTTCAATCATTTTAGTCAATAAGATTCTTTCTACGTAAGCTTAACTTTCTGAACATTCGAGACGTGTAGTCCACTTGTCATTCCAATCTCCTTTGCATTAGCGTAGCCTCTTCTGTAGCCTGTCAACTATGTGTCTATCTATCCCTGTTCTCTCCTCTCTGCACAGACCATACAAACGCTCCACACCGCGTGGCCGCGGCCACCCTAATCTGGTGGTCCCAGCGCGCACGACCCACGTGGAGTTCCAGGTCTCCGGTAGCCTCTGGAACTGCCGATCTGCGGCCAAAAAGGCAGAGTTCATCTCAGCCTATGCCTCCCTCCAGTCCCTCGACTTCTTGGCACTGACGGAAACATGGATCACCACAGATAACACTGCTACTCCTACTGCTCTCTCTTCGTCTGCCCACGTGTTCTCGCACACCCCGAGAGCTTCTGGTCAGCGGGGTGGTGGCACCGGGATCCTCATCTCTCCCAAGTGGTCATTCTCTCTCTCTCCCCTTACCCATCTGTCTATCGCCTCCTTTGAATTCCATGCTGTCACAGTTACCAGCCCTTTCAAGCTTAACATCCTTATCATTTATCGCCCTCCAGGTTCCCTCGGAGAGTTGATCAATGAGCTTGATGCCTTGATAAGCTCCTTTCCTGAGGACGGCTCACCTCTCACAGTCCTGGGTGACTTTAACCTCCCCACGTCTACCTTTGACTCATTCCTCTCTGCCTCCTTCTTTCCACTCCTCTCCTCTTTTGACCTCACCCTCTCACCTTCCCCCCCTACTCACAAGGCAGGCAATAAGCTCGACCTCATCTTTACTAGATGCTGTTCTTCCACTAACCTCATTGCAACTCCCCTCCAAGTCTCCGACCACTACCTTGTATCCTTTTCCCTCTCGCTCTCATCCAACACTTCCC
The DNA here is from genome assembly GCF_036934945.1 of Oncorhynchus masou masou. Classification (NCBI taxonomy): domain Eukaryota; kingdom Metazoa; phylum Chordata; class Actinopteri; order Salmoniformes; family Salmonidae; genus Oncorhynchus; species Oncorhynchus masou. The sequence goes on from NC_088243.1 coordinate 1,563,744, forward strand.
ACACTGCCCCTACTCGGATGGTATCGCGCCGTCCCAACCTTCGCTCTCTCTCCCCCGCTACTCTCTCCTCTTCCATCCTATCATCTCTTCCCTCTGCTCATACCTTCTCCAACCTATCTCCTGATTCTGCCTCCTCAACCCTCCTCTCTTCCCTTTCTGCATCCTTTGACTCTCTATGTCCCCTATCATCCAGGCCGGCTCGGTCCTCCCCTCCCGCTCCGTGGCTCGATGACTCATTGCGAGCTCACAGAACAGAGCTCCGGGCAGCCGAGCGGAAATGGAGGAAAACTCGCCTCCCTGCGGACCTGGCATCCTTTCACTCCCTCCTCTCTACATTTTCCTCCTCTGTCTCTGCTGCTAAAGCCACTTTTTACCACTCTAAATTCCAAGCATCTGCCTCTAACCCTAGGAAGCTCTTTGCCACCTTCTCCTCCCTCCTGAATCCTCCTCCCCCTCCCCCCCTCCTCCCTCTCTGCAGATGACTTCGTCAACCATTTTGAAAAGAAGGTCGACGACATCCGATCCTCGTTTGCTAAGTCAAACGACATCGCTGGTTCTGCTCACACTGCCCTACCCTGTGCTCTGACCTCTTTCTCCCCTCTCTCTCCAGATGAAATCTCGCTTCTTGTGACGGCCGGCCGCCCAACAACCTGCCCGCTTGACCCTATCCCCTCCTCTCTTCTCCAGACCATTTCCGGAGACCTTCTCCCTTACCTCACCTCGCTCATCAACTCATCCCTGACCGCTGGCTACGTCCCTTCCGTCTTCTAGAGAGCGAGAGTTGCACCCCTTCTGAAAAAACCTACCCTCGATCCCTCCGATGTCAACAACTACAGACCAGTATCCCTTCTTTCTTTTCTCTCCAAAACTCTTGAACGTGCCGTCCTTGGCCAGCTCTCCCACTATCTCTCTCAGAATGACCTTCTTGATCCAAATCAGTCAGGTTTCAAGACTAGTCATTCAACTGAGACTGCTCTTCTCTGTATCACGGAGGCGCTCCGCACTGCTAAAGCTAACTCTCTCTCCTCTGCTCTCATCCTTCTAGACCTATCGGCTGCCTTCGATACTGTGAACCATCAGATCCTCCTCTCCACCCTCTCCGAGTTGGGCATCTCCGGCGCGGCCCACGCTTGGATTGCGTCCTACCTGACAGGTCGCTCCTACCAGGTGGCGTGGCGAGAATCTGTCTCCTCGCCACGCGCTCTCACCACTGGTGTCCCCCAGGGCTCTGTTCTAGGCCCTCTCCTATTCTCGCTATACACCAAGTCACTTGGCTCTGTCATAACCTCACATGGTCTCTCCTATCATTGCTATGCAGACGACACACAATTAATCTTCTCCTTTCCCCCTTCTGATGACCAGGTGGCGAATCGCATCTCTGCATGTCTGGCAGACATTTCAGTGTGGATGACGGATCACCACCTCAAGCTGAACCTCGGCAAGACGGAGCTGCTCTTCCTCCCGGGGAAGGACTGCCCGTTCCATGATCTCGCCATCACGGTTGACAACTCCATTGTGTCCTCCTCCCAGAGCGCTAAGAACCTTGGCGTGATCCTGGACAACACCCTGTCGTTCTCAACCAACATCATGGCGGTGGCCCGTTCCTGTAGGTTCATGTTCTACAACATCCGCAGAGTACGACCCTGCCTCACACAGGAAGCGGCGCAGGTCCTAATCCAGGCACTTGTCATCTCCCGTCTGGATTACTGCAACTCGCTGTTGGCTGGGCTCCCTGCCTGTGCCATTAAACCCCTACAACTCATCCAGAACGCCGCAGCCCGTCTGGTGTTCAACCTTCCCAAGTTCTCTCACGTCACCCCGCTCCTCCGCTCTCTCCACTGGCTTCCAGTTGAAGCTCGCATCCGCTACAAGACCATGGTGCTTGCCTACGGAGCTGTGAGGGGAACGGCACCGCAGTACCTCCAGGCTCTGATCAGGCCCTACACCCAAGCAAGGGCACTGCGTTCATCCACCTCTGGCCTGCTCGCCTCCCTACCACTGAGGAAGTACAGTTCCCGCTCAGCCCAGTCAAAACTGTTCGCTGCTCTGGCCCCCCAATGGTGGAACAAACTCCCTCACGACGCCAGGACAGCGGAGTCAATCACCACCTTCCGGAGACACCTGAAACCCCACCTCTTCAAGGAATACCTAGGATAGGTTAAGTAATCCTTCTCACCCCCCCTTAATGATTTAGATGCACTATTGTAAAGTGGCTGTTCCACTGGATGTCAGAAGGTGAATTCACCAATTTGTAAGTCGCTCTGGATAAGAGCGTCTGCTAAATGACTTAAATGTAATGTAATGTAATGCTACTCTGACTGAGGCAGTATAGAAACAGCATAGTTACTCTAACTGAGGCAGTATAGAAACAGCATAGTTACTCTTACTGAGGCAGTATAGAAACAGCATCGTTACTCTAACTGAGGCAGTATAGAAACAGCATAGCTCCTCTAACTGAGGCAGTATAGAAACAGCATCGCTACTCTGACTGAGGCAGTATAGAAACAGCATCGCTACTCTGACTGAGGCAGTATAGAAACAGCATCGCTACTCTGACTGAGGCAGTATAGAAACAGCATAGCTCCTCTAACTGTCTCAGTGTGTTTTTACGGTATGTTCCGGTGTTTCTACAGGGACTGGATTGTAAACAGCTTGTTAACTGGGTCTACTGACCTTGACTAAGTCCTCTGTCGTTCGGCGCTATGGCAGAGAAACATGTTGCTATGAAACCTGTTGGTTGCCTCAGTGTACAGCTGACAGATAAACATCCCCATTGAATTGACAGTAGACACCATTGCTACCTCCATACAGCTGAAAGACAATGGATACAATAGAATCTCTAACACAGCAGAGCACAGATACTCTTCTTAAATGGCACCCTATTGCCTGTAATTGCATAAATTGTAATTACTTCGTCACTATGGCCTATTTATTGCCTTACTCCATTTGCACACACTGTTTTATCGATTTTGTTATTTTGTTGTGCTATTGACTGAATGTTTGTTTATTCCATGTGTAATTCTGTGTTTGTTGTTTGTGTCGCACTGCTTTGCTTTATCTTGGCCAGGTCGCAGTTGTAAATGAGAACTTTTTCTCAACTGGCCACCTGGTTAAAGAAAATCGATATATATATATATATATGTATATATAGGGCACATAGGGAATAAGGCACTACTTTTGACCACAGCCCATAGGGAATAGGGCACTACTTTAGACCAGGCCCCATAGGGAATAGGGCACTACTTTAGACCAGGACCCATAGGGAATAGGGCACTACTTTAGACCAGGACCCATAGGGAATAGGGCACTACTTTAGACCAGGACCTATAGGGAAAAGGGCACTACTTTAGACCAGGACCCATAGGGAATAGGGCACTACTTTAGACCAGGACCCATAGGGAATAGGGCACTACTTTAGACCAGGACCCATAGGGAATAGGGCACTACTTTCAGACCAGGACCCATAGGGAATAGGGCACTACTTTAGACCAGGACCCATAGGGAATAGGGCACTACTTTCAGACCAGGACCCATAGGGAATAGGGCACTACTTTAGACCAGGACCCATAGGGAATAGGGCACTACTTTAGACCAGGACCCATAGGGAATAGGGCACTACTTTAGACCAGGACCCATAGGGAATAGGGCACTACTTTAGATCAGGACCCATAGGGAATAGGGCACTACTTTAGACCAGACCCCATAGGGAATAGGGCACTACTTTAGACCAGGACCCATAGGGAATAGGGCACTACTTTAGACCAAGACCCATAGGGAATAGGGGACTAATTTTGACCAGGTCCCATAGGTAATAGGTCACTACTTTAGACCAGGGACCCCCCCCCCTTTCCCTCCCAGGCAATCTGTAAACACTCAACACCCCCCCCCCCTTTCCCTCCCAGGCAATCTGAAACACTAAACCCCCTCCCTCTTTCAATCCCAGGCAATCTGAAACACTCTATCCCCGCCTCTTTCCCTCCCAGGCAATCTGTAAACACTCAACCCCCCCCCCTTTCCCTCCAGGCAATCTGTAAACACTCAACCCCCCCCCCTTTCCCTCCAGGCAATCTGTAAACACTCAACACCCCCCCCCCTTTCCCTCCCAGGCAATCTGAAACACTCAACACCCCCCTTTCCCTCCCGGGCAATCTGAAACACTCAACCCCCCTTTCCCTCCCAGGCAATCTGTAAACACTCAACACCCCCCTTTCCCTCCCGGGCAATCTGAAACACTCAACCCCCCTCTTTCCCTCCCAGGCAATCTGTAAACACTCAACACCCCCCTTTCCCTCCCAGGCAATCTGAAACACTCAACACCCCCTTTCCCTCCCAGGCAATCTGAAACACTCAACACCCCCCTTTCCCTCCCAGGCAATCTGTAAACACTCAACACCCCCCATTTCCCTCCCGGGCAATCTGAAACACTCACACCCCCCTCTTTCCCTCCCAGGCAATCTGTAAACACTCAACACCCCCTCCCTTTCCCTCCCAGGCAATCTGAAACACTCAACACCCCCCTTTCCCTCCCGGGCAATCTGAAACACTCAACACCCCCCCTTTCCCTCCCGGGCAATCTGTAAACACTCAACACCCCCCTTTCCCTCCCGGGCAATCTGTAAACACTCAACACCCCCCTTTCCCTCCCGGGCAATCTGTAAACACTCAACACCCCCCTTTCCCTCCCGGGCAATCTGAAACACTCAACACCCCCTTTCCCTCCCGGGCAATCTGTAAACACTCAACACCCCCCTTTCCCTCCCGGGCAATCTGAAACACTCAACACCCCCCTTTCCCTCCCGGGCAATCTGTAAACACTCAACACCCCCCCTTTCCCTCCCGGGCAATCTGAAACACTCAACACCCCCCTTTCCCTCCCGGGCAATCTGTAAACACTCAACACCCCCCTTTCCCTCCCGGGCAATCTGAAACACTCAACACCCCCCTTTCCCTCCCGGGCAATCTGTAAACACTCAACACCCCCTTTCCCTCCCAGGCAATCTGAAACACTCAACCCCCTCCCTCTCCCTCCCAGGTAATCTGAAACACTCAAACCCCCCTTTCCCTCCCGGGCAATCTGAAACACTCAACCCCCCCTTTCCCTCCCAGGCAATCTGAAACACTCAACCCCCCCCTTTCCCTCCCGGGCAATCTGAAACACTCAACCCCCTCCCTCCCTCCAAATTAGACTGGTCTCTGTGCATGCTGAAATAACATTTACCTAACATATCAAAATCTGTTGTCTCCTGAGCTGATTCTGAACGCTCGAATGTAATCAGGATTTAGTTACTTTGGCCTGAAGAGTTCCGGTTTATTTTACCAAATCAACTTTCCTCTGTTCAATGATTCAGATTTTCTTCAATTATATTTATTGATTTTTTTGGTAAATTTCCTCCTCAAATATGTCAGCTTTCTGAGGACAGACAGGAGCTATCCAGACAGGAGCTATCTGAGGACAGACGGGAGTTATCTGAGGACAGACAGGAGCTATCTGAGGACAGACAGGAGTTATCTGAGGACAGACAGGAGTTATCTGAGGACAGACAGGAGTTATCTGAGGACAGACAGGAGTTATCTGAGGACAGACATGAGCTCTCTGAGGACAGACATGAGCTCTCTGAGGACAGATAGGAGCTATCCAGACAGGAGCTATCTGAGGACAGACAGGAGCTATCCAGACAGGAGCTATCCAGACAGGAGCTATCTGAGGACAGATAGGAGCTATCTGAGGACAGACAGGAGCTATCCAGACAGGAGCTATCTGAGGACAGACGGGAGTTATCTGAGGACAGACGGGAGCTATCTGAGGACAGACAAGAGCTATCTGAGGACAGACAGGAGTTATCTGAGGACAGACAGGAGCTATCTGAGGACAGACAGGAGCTATCTGAGGACAGACAGGAGTTATCTGAGGACAGACAGGAGTTATCTGAGGACAGGCGGGAGTTATCTGAGGACAGACGGGAGTTATCTGAGGACAGACGGGAGTTATCTGAGGACAGACAGGAGTTATCTGAGGACAGACAGGAGTTATCTGAGGACAGGCAGGAGTTATCTGAGGACAGGCAGGAGTTATCTGAGGACAGACAGGAGTTATCTGAGGACAGGCAGGAGTTATCTGAGGACAGACAGGAGTTATCTGAGGACAGACAGGAGTTATCTGAGGACAGACAGGAGTTATCTGAGGACAGGCAGGAGTTATCTGAGGACAGACAGGAGTTATCTGAGGACAGGCAGGAGTTATCTGAGGACAGACAGGAGTTATCTGAGGACAGACAGGAGTTATCTGAGGACAGACAGGAGTTATCTGAGCACAGACAGGAGCTATCTGAGAATAGACAGGAGCTATCTGAGGACAGACAGGAGTTATAGAGTATTTATAGAGTATCGCCGAGTCTGAGAATAAGTTTATTTACAGAGAATGAAATAATGTTAGTTAGGGAGCCAAATGAACCTACTGAAGCCTTTCACGTTTGAGCGGATCGTTGCCCTCAGATCAAAGAGTTTGTTCTCGTAGCAGTAACAACACAGATATGCTGCCTGAAACACCTCAGCGAGGGGGTCGGCGTAGACAAACACAAACTAGTGTGACTGGGGATGCTGCCAGGTAACGAGTAGGACTGTGTGTGTTGTAGTGATGGTAGAGATACAGCGGATGGTGATATATTACATCCTGTCAGTCTGTCTGGGTGGTGACTGTATTACATCCTGTCAGTCTGTCTGGATGGTGATGTATTACATCCTGTCTGTCTGTATTACATCCTGTCAGTCTGTCTGGATGGTGACTGTATTACATCCTGTCATCATGTCTGGATGGTGATGTATTACATCCTGTCTGTCTGGATGGATGGTGATGTATTACATCCTGTCAGTCTGTCTGGATGGTGATGTATTACATCCTGTCAGTCTGTCTGTCTGGATGGTGATGTATTACATCCTGTCAGTCTGTCTGGATGGATGGTGATGTATTGCATCCTGTCAGTCTGTCTGGATGGTGATGTATTACATCCTGACTGTCTGTCTGTCTGTCTGGATGGTGATGTATTACATCCTGTCAGTCTGTCTGGATGGATGGTGATGTATTACATCCTGTCAGTCTGTCAGTCTGGATGGATGGTGATGTATTACATCCTGTCAGTCTGTCTGGATGGATGGTGATGTATTACATCCTGTCAGTCTGTCAGTCTGGATGGATGGTGATGTATTACATCCTGTCAGTCTGTCTGTCTGGATGGTGATGTATTACATCCTGTCAGTCAGTCTGGATGGTGATGTATTACATCCTGTCAGTCTGTCTGAATGGTGATGTATTACATCCTGTCAGTCTGTCTGGATGGATGGTGATGTATTACATCCTGTCAGTCTGTCTGGATGGATGGTGATGTATTACATCCTGTCAGTCTGTCTGGATGGATGGTGATGTATTACATCCTGTCAGTCTGTCTGGATGGTGATGTATTACATCCTGTCAGTCTGTTTGGATGGTGATGTATTACATCCTGTCAGTCTGTCTGGATGGTGATGTATTACATCCTGTCAGTCTGTCTGGATGGTGATGTATTACATCCTGTCAGTCTGTCTGGATGGATGGTGATGTATTACATCCTGTCAGTCTGTCTGGATGGATGGTGATGTATTACATCCTGTCAGTCTGTCAGTCTGTCTGGATGGTGATGTATTACATCCTGTCAGTCTGTCTGGATTGATGGTGATGTATTACATCCTGTCAGTCTGTCTGGATGGATGGTGACGTATTACATCCTGTCAGTCTGTCTGGATGGTGATGTATTACATCCTGTCAGTCTGTCAGTCTGGATGGATGGTGATGTATTACATCCTGTCAGTCTGTCTGGATGGATGGTGATGTATTACATCCTGTCAGTCTGTTTGGATGGTGATGTATTACATCCTGTCAGTCTGTCTGGATGGTGATGTATTACATCCTGTCTGTCTGTCTGTCTGGATGGTGATGTATTACATCCTGTCAGTCTGTCTGGATGGATGGTGATGTATTACATCCTGTCAGTCTGGATGGATGGTGATGTATTACATCCTGTCTGTCTGTCTGGATGGATGGTGATGTATTACATCCTGTCAGTCTGTCTGGATGGTGATGCATTACATCCTGTCTGTCTGGATGGATGGTGATGTATTACATCCTGTCAGTCTGTCTGGATGGTGATGTATTACATCCTGTCAGTCTGTCTGGATGGATGGTGATGTATTACATCCTGTCTGTCAATCTGTCTGGATGGTGATGTATTACATCCTGTCAGTCAGTCTGTCTGGATAGATGGTGATGTATTACATCCTGTATGTCTGTCTGGATGGATGGTGATGTATTACATCCTGTCAGTCTGTCTGGATGGATGGTGATGTATTACATCCTGTCAGTCTGTCTGGATGGATGGTGATGTATTACATCCTGTCAGTCTGTCTGGATGGATGGTGATGTATTACATCATGTCAGTCTGTCTGGATGGTGATGTATTACATCCAGTCAGTCTGTCTGGATGGTGATGTAATACATCCTGTCAGTCTGTCTGTCTGGATGGATGGTGATATATTAGATCCTGTCAGTCTGTCTGGATGGTGATATATTACATCCTGTCAGTCTGTCTGGATGGATGGTGATGTATTACATCCTGTCAGTCTGTCTGGATGGTGATGTATTACATCCTGTCAGTCTGTCTAGATGGTGATGTATTACATCCTGACTGTCTGTCTGTCTGTCTGGATGGTGATGTATTACATCCTGTCTGTCTGTCTGTCTGGATGGTGATGTATTACATCCTGTCTGTCTGGATGGATGGTGATGTATTACATCCTGTCAGTCTGTCTGGATGGTGATGTATTACATCCTGTCAGTCTGTTTGGATGGTGATGAATTACATCCTGTCAGTCTGTCTGGATGGTGATGTATTACATCCTGTCAGTCTGTCTGGATGGATGGTGATGTATTACATCCTGTCAGTCTGTCTGGATGGATGGTGATGTATTACATCCTGTCAGTCTGTCAGTCTGGATGGATGGTGATGTATAACATCCTGTCAGTCTGTTTGGATGGTGATGTATTACATCCTGTCAGTCTGTCTGGATGGTGATGTATTACATCCTGTCTGTCTGTCTGTCTGGATGGTGATGTATTACATCCTGTCAGTCTGTCTGGATGGATAGATGGTGATGTATTACATCCTGTATGTCTGTCTGGATGGATGGTGATGTATTACATCCTGTCAGTCTGTCTGGATGGATGGTGATGTATTACATCCTGTCTGTCTGTCTGGATGGTGATGTATTACATCCTGTCAGTCTGTCTGGATGGATGGTGATGTATTACATCCTGTCAGTCTGTCTGGATGGATGGTGATGTATTACATCCTGTCAGTCTGGATGGATGGATGGTGATGTATTACATCCTGTCAGTCTGTCTGGATGGATGGTGATGTATTACATCCTGTCAGTCTGTCTGGATGGATGGCGCTGTATTACATCCTGTCAGTCTGTCTGGATGGTGATGTTTTACATCCTGTCAGTCTGTCTGGATGGATGGCGCTGTATTACATCCTGTCAATCTGTCTGGATGGTGATGTATTACATCCTGTCTGGATGGATGGTGATGTATTACATCCTGTCAGTCTGTCTGGATGGATGGTGATGTATTACATCCTGTCAGTCTGTCTGGATGGTGATGTTTTACATCCTGTCAGTCAGTCTGTCTGGATGGATGGTGATGTATTACATCCTGTCAGTCTGTTTGGATGGATGGTGATGTATTACATCCTGTCAGTCTGTCTGGATGGATGTTGATGTATTACATCCTGTCAGTCTGTCTGGATGGATGATGATGTATTACATCCTGTCAGTCTGTCTGGATGGATGGTGATGTATTACATCCTGTCAGTCTGTCTGGATGGATGGCGCTGTATTACATCCTGTCAATCTGTCTGGATGGTGATGTATTACATCCTGTCTGGATGGATGGTGATGTATTACATCCTGTCAGTCTGTCTGGATGGATGGTGATGTATTACATCCTGTCAGTCTGTCTGGATGGTGATGTTTTACATCCTGTCAGTCAGTCTGTCTGGATGGATGGTGATGTATTACATCCTGTCAGTCTGTTTGGATGGATGGTGATGTATTACATCCTGTCAGTCTGTCTGGATGGATGTTGATGTATTACATCCTGTCAGTCTGTCTGGATGGATGATGATGTATTACATCCTGTCAGTCTGTCTGGATGGATGGTGATGTATTACATCCTGTAAGTCTGTCTGGATGGATGGTGATGTATTACATCCTGTCAGTCTGTCTGGATGGATGGTGATGTATTACATCCTGTCAGTCTGTCTGGATGGTGATGTATTACATCCTGTCAGTCTGTCTGGATGGATGGTGATGTAATACATCCTGTCAGTCTGTCTGGATGGATGGTGATGTATTACATCCTGTCAGTCTGTCTGGATGGTGATGTATTACATCCTGTCAGTTTGTCTGGATGGATGGTGATGTATTACATCCTGTCAGTCTGTCTGGATGGATGGTGATGCATTACATCCTGTCTGTCTGTCTGTATGGATGGTAATGTATTACATCCTTTCAGTCTGTCTGGATGGATGGTGATGTATTACATCCTGTCAGTCTGTCTGGATGGTGATGTATTACAGTCTGTCAGTCTGTCTGTCTGGATGGTGATGTATTACATCCTGTCAGTCAGTCAGTCTGGATGGATGGTGATGTTTTACATCCTGTCAGTCTGGATGGATGGTGATGTATTACATCCTGTCAGTCTGTCTGGATGGTGATGTATTACATCCTATCAGTATGTCTGTATGGATGGTGATGTATTACATCCTGTCAGTCTGTCTGGATGGATGGTGATGTATTACATCCTGTCAGTCTGTCTGGATGGTGATGTATTACATCCTGTCAGTCTGTCTGGATGGATGGTGATGCATTACATCCTGTCTGTCTGTCTGTCTGGATGGTGATGTATTACATCCTGTCAGTCAGTCTGTCTGGATGGATGGTGATGTATTACATCCTGTCAGTCTGTCCGGATGGATGGTGATGTATTACATCCTGTCAGTCTGTCTGGATGGATGGTGATGTATTACATCCTGTCAGTCTGTCTGGATGGATGGTGATGTATTACATCCTGTCAGTCTGTCTGGATGGTGATGTTTTACATCCTGTCAATCTGTCTGGATGGTGATGTATTACATCCTGTCTGGATGGATGGTGATGTATTACATCCTGTCAGTCTGTCTGGATGGATGGTGATGTATTACATCCTGTCAGTCTGTCTGGATGGATGGTGATGTATTACATCCTGTCAGTCTGTCTGGATGGTGATGTTTTACATCCTGTCAGTCTGTCCGGATGGATGGTGATGTATTACATCCTGTCAGTCAGTCTGTCTGGATGGATGGTGATGTATTACATCCTGTCAGTCTGTTTGGATGGATGGTGATGTATTACATCCTGTCAGTCTGTCTGGATGGATGGTGATGTATTACATCCTGTCAGTCTGTCTGGATGGATGGTGATGTATTACATCCTGTCAGTCTGTCTGGATGGATGATGATGTATTACATCCTGTTTGTCTGTCTGGATGGATGGTGATGTATTACATCCTGTAAATCTGTCTGGATGGATGGTGATGTATTACATCCTGTCAGTCTGTCTGGATGGAGGGTGATGTATTACATCCTGTCAGTCTGTCTGGATGGTGATGTATTACATCCTGTCAGTCAGTCTGGATGGATGGTGATGTAATACATCCTGTCAGTCTGTCTGGATGGATGGTGATGTATTACATCCTGTCAGTTTGTCTGGATGGATGGTGATGTATTACATCCTGTCAGTCTGTCTGGATGGATGGTGATGCATTACATCCTGTCTGTCTGTCTGTATGGATGGTAATGTATTACATCCTTTCAGTCTGTCTGGATGGATGGTGATGTATTACATCCTGTCAGTCTGTCTGGATGGTGATGTATTACAGTCTGTCAGTCTGTCTGTCTGGATGGTGATGTATTACATCCTGTCAGTCAGTCAGTCTGGATGGATGGTGATGTTTTACATCCTGTCAGTCTGGATGGATGGTGATGTATTACATCCTGTCAGTCTGTCTGGATGGTGATGTATTACATCCTGTCAGTATGTCTGTATGGATGGTGATGTATTACATCCTGTCAGTCTGTCTGGATGGATGGTGATGTATTACATCCTGTCAGTCTGTCTGGATGGTGATGTATTACATCCTGTCAGTCTGTCTGGATGGATGGTGATGCATTACATCCTGTCTGTCTGTCTGTCTGGATGGTGATGTATTACATCCTGTCAGTCAGTCAGTCTGTCTGGATGGTGATGTATTACATCCTGTCAGTCTGTCTGGATGGTGATATATTACATCCTGTCAGTCTGGATGGATGGTGATGTATTACATCCTGTCAGTCTGTCTGGATGGATGGTGATGTATTACATCCTGTCAGTCTGGATGGATGGTGATGTATTACATCCTGTCAGTCTGTCTGGATGGATGGGGATGTATTACATCCTGTCAGTCTGTCTAGATGGATGGTGATGTATTACATCCTGTCAGTCTGTCTGTCTGGATGGTGATGTATTACATCCTGTCAGTATGTCTGGATGGATGGTGATGTATTACATCCTGTCAGTCAGTCTGTCTGGATGGTGATGTATTACATCATGTCAGTCTGTCTGGATGGTGATGTATTACATCCTGTCAGTCTGTCTGGATGGATGCTGATGTATTACATCCTGTCAGTCTGTCTGTCTGGATGGTGATGTATTACATCCTGTCAGTCTGTCTGGATGGATGGTGATGTATTACATCCTGTCTGTCTGTCTGGATGGTGATGTTTTACATCCTGTCTGTCAGTCTGCATGGATGGTGATGTATTACATCCTGTCTGTCTGTCTTTATGGATGGTGATGTATTACATCCTGTCTGTTTGTCTTTATGGATGGTGATGTATTACATCCTGTCAGTTTGTCTGGATGGATGGTGATGTATTACATCCTGTCAGTCTGTCTGGATGGATGGTGATGCATTACATCCTGTCTGTCTGTCTGTATGGATGGTAATGTATTACATCCTTTCAGTCTGTCTGGATGGATGGTGATGTATTACATCCTGTCAGTCTGTCTGGATGGTGATGTATTACAGTCTGTCAGTCTGTCTGTCTGGATGGTGATGTATTACATCCTGTCAGTCAGTCAGTCTGGATGGATGGTGATGTTTTACATCCTGTCAGTCTGGATGGATGGTGATGTATTACATCCTGTCAGTCTGTCTGGATGGATGGTGATGTATTACATCCTGTCAGTCTGTCTGGATGGTGATGTATTACATCCTGTCAGTCTGTCTGGATGGATGGTGATGTATTACATCCTGTCTGTCTGTCTGGATGGATGGTGATGTTTTACATCCTGTCAGTCTGTCTGGATGGTGATGTATTACATCCTGTCAGTCTGTCTGGATGGATGGTGATGTATTACATCCTGTCAGTCTGTCTGGATGGATGGTGATGTATTACATCCTGTCAGTCTGTCTAGATGGATGGTGATGTATTACATCCTGTCAGTCTGTCTGGATGGATGGTGATGTATTACATCCTGTCAGTCAGTTTGTCTGGATGGTGATGTTTTACATCCTGTCAGTCAGTCTGTCTGGATGGTGATGTATTACATCATGTCAGTCTGTCTGGATGGTGATGTATTACATCCTGTCAGTCTGTCTGTCTGGATGGATGCTGATGTATTACATCCTGTCAGTCTGTCTGTCTGGATGGTGATGTATTACATCCTGTCAGTCTGTCTGGATGGATGGTGATGTATTACATCCTGTCTGTCTGTCTGGATGGTGATGTATTACATCCTGTCTGTCTGTCTGGATGGTGATGTATTACATCCTGTCAGTCTGTCTGGATGGTGATGTTTTACATCCTGTCTGTCAGTCTGGATGGATGGTGATGTATTACATCCTGTCTGTCTGTCTTTATGGATGGTGATGTATTACATCCTGTCAGTCTGGATGGATGGTGATGTATTACATCCTGTCAGTCTGTCTGGATGGATGGTGATGTATTATATCCTGTCAGTCTGTCTGGATGGATGTTATGTATTACATCCCGTCAGTCTGGATGGATGGTGATGTATTACATCCTGTCAGTCTGTCTGGATGGTGATGTCTTACATCCTGTCAGTCTGTCTGTCTGGATGGTGATGTATTACATCCTGTCAGTCTGTCTGTCTGGATGGTGATGAATTACATCCTGCCATTCTGGATGGATGGTGATTTATTACATCCTGTCAGTCTGTCTGTCTGGATGGTGATGTATTACATCCTGTCAGTCTGTCTGGATGGATGGTGATGTATAACATCCTGTCAGTCTGTCTGGATGGTGATGTATTACATCCTGTCAGTCTGTCTGGATGGATGGTGATGTATTACATCCTGTCAGTCTGTCTGGATGGTGATTTATTACATCATGTCAGTCTGTCTGGATGGATGGTGATGTATTACATCCTGTCAGTCTGTCTAGATGGATGGTGATGTATTACATCCTGTCAGTCTGTCTGGATGGATGGTGATGCATTACATCCTGTCTGTCTGTCTGTCTGGATTGTGATGTATTACATCCTGTCAGTCTGTCTGTCTGGATGGTGATGTATTACATCCTGTCAGTCTGTCTGGATGGTGATATATTACATCCTGTCAGTCTGGATGGATGGATGGTGATGTATTACATCCTGTCAGTCTGTCTGGATGGATGGTGATGTATTACATCCTGTCAGTCTGTCTGGATGGATGGTGATGTATTACATCCTGTCTGTCTGTCTGGATGGTGATGTATTACATCCTGTCAGTCTGTCTGGATGGTGATGTTTTACATCCTGTCTGTCAGTCTGGATGGATGGTGATGTTTTACATCCTGTCAGTCTGTCTGGATGGTGATGTATTACATCCTGTCAGTCTGTCTGGATGGATGGTGATGTATTACATCCTGTCAGTCTGTCTGGATGGATGGTGATGTATTACATCCTGTCAGTCTGTCGGGATGGTGATGTTTTACATCCTGTCAATCTGTCTGGATGGTGATGTATTACATCCTGTCAGTCTGTCTGTCTGGATGGTGATGTATTACATCCTGTCAGTCTGTCTGTCTGGATGGTGATGTATTACATCCTGTCAGTCTGTCTGTCTGGATGGTGATGTATTACATCCTGTCAGTCAGTTTGTCTGGATGGTGATGTATTACATCCTGTCAGTCAGTCTGTCTGGATGGTGATGTATTACATCATGTCAGTCTGTCTGGATGGTTATGTATTACATCCTGTCAGTCTGTCTGGATGGATGCTGATGTATTACATCCTGTCAGTCTGTCTGTCTGGATGGTGATGTATTACATCCTGTCTGTCTGTCTGGATGGTGATGTATTACATCCTGTCAGTCTGTCTGGATGGTGATGTTTTACATCCTGTCTGTCAGTCTGGATGGATGGTGATGTATTACATCCTGTCTGTCTGTCTTTATGGATGGTGATGTATTACATACTGTCAGTCTGGATGGATGGTGATGTATTACATCCTGTCAGTCTGTCTGGATGGATGGTGATGTATTATATCCTGTCAGTCTGTCTGGATGGTGATATATTACATCCTGTCAGTCTGGATGGATGGTGATGTATTACATCATGTCAGTCTGTCTGGATGGTGATATATTACATCCTGTCAGTCTGTCTGGATGGTGATGTATTACATCCTGTCAGTCTGTCTGTCTGGATGGTGATGTATTACTTCCTGTCAGTCTGTCTGTCTGGATGGTGATGAATTACATCCTGTCATTCTGGATGGATGGTTATTTATTACATCCTGTCAGTCTGTCTGTCTGGATGGTGATGTATTACATCCTGTCAGTCAGTCTGTCTGGATGGTGATGTATTACATCCTGTCAGTCTGTCTGGATGGTGATGTATTACATCCTGTCAGTCTGTCTGTCTGGATGGTGATGAATTACATCCTGCCATTCTGGATGGATGGTGATTTATTACATCCTGTCAGTCTGTCTGTCTGGATGGTGATTTATTACATCCTGTCAGTCTGTCTGGATGGATGGTGATGTATTACATCCTGTCAGTCTGTCTGGATGGATGGTGATGTATAACATCCTGTCAGTCTGTCTGGATGGTGATGTATTACATCCTGTCAGTCTGTCTGGATGGATGGTGATGTATTACATCCTGTCAGTCTGTCTGGATGGTGATTTATTACATCATGTCAGTCTGTCTGGATGGATGGTGATGTATTACATCCTGTCAGTCTGTCTAGATGGATGGTGATGTATTACATCCTGTCAGTCTGTCTGGATGGATGGTGATGTATTACATCCTGTCAGTCAGTTTGTCTGGATGGTGATGTATTACATCCCTTCGGTCAGTCTGTCTGCATGGTGATGTATTACATCCTGTCAGTCTGGATGGATGGATGGTGATGTATTACATCCTGTCAGTCTGTCTGGATGGATGGTGATGTATTACATCCTGTCAGTCTGTCTGGATGGATGGTGATGTATTACATCCTGTCTGTCTGGTGATGTATTACATCCTGTCAGTCTGTCTGGATGGTGATGTTTTACATCCTGTCTGTCAGTCTGGATGGATGGTGATGTATTACATCCTGTCTGTCTGTCTTTATGGATGGTGATGTATTACATCCTGTCAGTCTGGATGGATGGTGATGTATTACATCCTGTCAGTCCGTCTGGATGGATGGTGATGTATTACATCCTGTCAGTCTGTCTGTCTGGATGGTGATGTATTACATCCCTTCGGTCAGTCTGTCTGGATGGTGATGTATTACATCCTGTCAGTCTGTCTGGATGGTGATGTATTACATCCTGTCAGTCTGGATGGATGGATGGTGATGTATTACATCCTGTCAGTCTGTCTGGATGGATGGTGATGTATTACATCCTGTCTGTCTGGTGATGTTTTACATCCTGTCAGTCTGTCTGGATGGTGATGTTTTACATCCTGTCTGTCAGTCTGGATGGATGGTGATGTATTACATCCTGTCTGTCTGTCTTTATGGATGGTGATGTATTACATCCTGTCAGTCTGGATGGATGGTGATGTATTACATCCTGTCAGTCCGTCTGGATGGATGGTGATGTATTACATCATGTCAGTCTGTCTGGATGGATGGTGATGTATTACATCCTGTCAGTCTGTCTGGATGGATGGTGATGTATTACACCCTGTCAGTCTGTCTGGATGGTGATGTATTACATCCTGTCAGTATGTCTGGATGGATGGTGATGTATTACATCCTGTCAGTCAGTCTGTCTGGATGGTGATGTATTACATCCTGTCAGTCTGTCTGTCTGGATGGTGATGTATTACATCCTGTCAGTCTGTCTGGATGGATGGTGATGTATTACATCCTGTCATTCAGTCTTAATGGATGGTGATGTATTACATCCTGTCAGTCTGTCTGGATGGTGATGTATTACATCCTGTCAGTCTGGATGGATGGTGATGTATTACATCTTGTCAGTCTGGATGGATGGTGATGTATTACATCCTGTCAGTCTGTCTGGATGGATGGTGATGTATTACATCCTCTCAGTCTGTCTGGATGGATGGTGATGTATTACATCCTGTCAGTCTGTCTGGATGTTGATGTATTACATCCTGTCATTCAGTCTGTCTGGATGGTGATGTATTACATCCTGTCAGTCTGGATGGATGGTGATTTATTACATCCTGTCAGTCTGGATGGATGGTGATGTATTACATCCTGTCAGTCTGTCTGTCTGGATGGTGATGTATTACATCCTGTCAGTCCGTCTGGATGGATGGTGATGTATTACATCCTGTCAGTCTGTCTGGATGGATGGATGGTGATTTTTTTACATCCTGTCAGTCTGTCTGGACGGATGGTGATGTATTACATCCTGTCAGTCTGTCTGGATGGATGTTGATGTATTACATCCCGTCAGTCTGGATGGATGGTGATGTATTACATCCTGTCAGTCTGTCTGGATGGTGATGTCTTACATCCTGTCAGTCTGTCTGTCTGGATGGTGATGTATTACATCCTGTCAGTCTGTCTGTCTGGATGGTGATGAATTACATCCTGCCATTCTGGATGGATGGTGATTTATTACATCCTGTCAGTCTGTCTGTCTGGATGGTGATGTATTACATCCTGTCAGTCTGTCTGGATGGATGGTGATGTATAACATCCTGTCAGTCTGTCTGGATGGTGATGTATTACATCCTGTCAGTCTGTCTGGATGGATGGTGATGTATTACATCCTGTCAGTCTGTCTGGATGGTGATTTATTACATCATGTCAGTCTGTCTGGATGGATGGTGATGTATTACATCCTGTCAGTCTGTCTAGATGGATGGTGATGTATTACATCCTGTCAGTCTGTCTGGATGGATGGTGATGCATTACATCCTGTCTGTCTGTCTGTCTGGATCGTGATGTATTACATCCTGTCAGTCTGTCTGTCTGGATGGTGATGTATTACATCCTGTCAGTCTGTCTGGATGGTGATACATTACATCCTGTCAGTCTGGATGGATGGATGGTGATGTATTACATCCTGTCAGTCTGTCTGGATGGATGGTGATGTATTACATCCTGTCAGTCTGTCTGGATGGATGGTGATGTATTACATCCTGTCTGTCTGTCTGGATGGTGATGTATTACATCCTGTCAGTCTGTCTGGATGGTGATGTTTTACATCCTGTCTGTCAGTCTGGATGGATGGTGATGTTTTACATCCTGTCAGTCTGTCTGGATGGTGATGTATTACATCCTGTCAGTCTGTCTGGATGGATGGTGATGTATTACATCCTGTCAGTCTGTCTGGATGGATGGTGATGTATTACATCCTGTCAGTCTGTCGGGATGGTGATGTTTTACATCCTGTCAATCTGTCTGGATGGTGATGTATTACATCCTGTCAGTCTGTCTGTCTGGATGGTGATGTATTACATCCTGTCAGTCTGTCTGTCTGGATGGTGATGTATTACATCCTGTCAGTCTGTCTGTCTGGATGGTGATGTATTACATCCTGTCAGTCAGTTTGTCTGGATGGTGATGTATTACATCCTGTCAGTCAGTCTGTCTGGATGGTGATGTATTACATCATGTCAGTCTGTCTGGATGGTTATGTATTACATCCTGTCAGTCTGTCTGGATGGATGCTGATGTATTACATCCTGTCAGTCTGTCTGTCTGGATGGTGATGTATTACATCCTGTCTGTCTGTCTGGATGGTGATGTATTACATCCTGTCAGTCTGTCTGGATGGTGATGTTTTACATCCTGTCTGTCAGTCTGGATGGATGGTGATGTATTACATCCTGTCTGTCTGTCTTTATGGATGGTGATGTATTACATACTGTCAGTCTGGATGGATGGTGATGTATTACATCCTGTCAGTCTGTCTGGATGGATGGTGATGTATTATATCCTGTCAGTCTGTCTGGATGGTGATATATTACATCCTGTCAGTCTGGATGGATGGTGATGTATTACATCATGTCAGTCTGTCTGGATGGTGATATATTACATCCTGTCAGTCTGTCTGGATGGTGATGTATTACATCCTGTCAGTCTGTCTGTCTGGATGGTGATGTATTACTTCCTGTCAGTCTGTCTGTCTGGATGGTGATGAATTACATCCTGCCATTCTGGATGGATGGTGATTTATTACATCCTGTCAGTCTGTCTGTCTGGATGGTGATGTATTACATCCTGTCAGTCAGTCTGTCTGGATGGTGATGTATTACATCCTGTCAGTCTGTCTGGATGGTGATGTATTACATCCTGTCAGTCTGTCTGTCTGGATGGTGATGAATTACATCCTGCCATTCTGGATGGATGGTGATTTATTACATCCTGTCAGTCTGTCTGTCTGGATGGTGATTTATTACATCCTGTCAGTCTGTCTGGATGGATGGTGATGTATTACATCCTGTCAGTCTGTCTGGATGGATGGTGATGTATAACATCCTGTCAGTCTGTCTGGATGGTGATGTATTACATCCTGTCAGTCTGTCTGGATGGATGGTGATGTATTACATCCTGTCAGTCTGTCTGGATGGTGATTTATTACATCATGTCAGTCTGTCTGGATGGATGGTGATGTATTACATCCTGTCAGTCTGTCTAGATGGATGGTGATGTATTACATCCTGTCAGTCTGTCTGGATGGATGGTGATGTATTACATCCTGTCAGTCAGTTTGTCTGGATGGTGATGTATTACATCCCTTCGGTCAGTCTGTCTGCATGGTGATGTATTACATCCTGTCAGTCTGGATGGATGGATGGTGATGTATTACATCCTGTCAGTCTGTCTGGATGGATGGTGATGTATTACATCCTGTCAGTCTGTCTGGATGGATGGTGATGTATTACATCCTGTCTGTCTGGTGATGTATTACATCCTGTCAGTCTGTCTGGATGGTGATGTTTTACATCCTGTCTGTCAGTCTGGATGGATGGTGATGTATTACATCCTGTCTGTCTGTCTTTATGGATGGTGATGTATTACATCCTGTCAGTCTGGATGGATGGTGATGTATTACATCCTGTCAGTCCGTCTGGATGGATGGTGATGTATTACATCCTGTCAGTCTGTCTGTCTGGATGGTGATGTATTACATCCCTTCGGTCAGTCTGTCTGGATGGTGATGTATTACATCCTGTCAGTCTGTCTGGATGGTGATGTATTACATCCTGTCAGTCTGGATGGATGGATGGTGATGTATTACATCCTGTCAGTCTGTCTGGATGGATGGTGATGTATTACATCCTGTCTGTCTGGTGATGTTTTACATCCTGTCAGTCTGTCTGGATGGTGATGTTTTACATCCTGTCTGTCAGTCTGGATGGATGGTGATGTATTACATCCTGTCTGTCTGTCTTTATGGATGGTGATGTATTACATCCTGTCAGTCTGGATGGATGGTGATGTATTACATCCTGTCAGTCCGTCTGGATGGATGGTGATGTATTACATCATGTCAGTCTGTCTGGATGGATGGTGATGTATTACATCCTGTCAGTCTGTCTGGATGGATGGTGATGTATTACACCCTGTCAGTCTGTCTGGATGGTGATGTATTACATCCTGTCAGTATGTCTGGATGGATGGTGATGTATTACATCCTGTCAGTCAGTCTGTCTGGATGGTGATGTATTACATCCTGTCAGTCTGTCTGTCTGGATGGTGATGTATTACATCCTGTCAGTCTGTCTGGATGGATGGTGATGTATTACATCCTGTCATTCAGTCTTAATGGATGGTGATGTATTACATCCTGTCAGTCTGTCTGGATGGTGATGTATTACATCCTGTCAGTCTGGATGGATGGTGATGTATTACATCTTGTCAGTCTGGATGGATGGTGATGTATTACATCCTGTCAGTCTGTCTGGATGGATGGTGATGTATTACATCCTCTCAGTCTGTCTGGATGGATGGTGATGTATTACATCCTGTCAGTCTGTCTGGATGTTGATGTATTACATCCTGTCATTCAGTCTGTCTGGATGGTGATGTATTACATCCTGTCAGTCTGGATGGATGGTGATTTATTACATCCTGTCAGTCTGGATGGATGGTGATGTATTACATCCTGTCAGTCTGTCTGTCTGGATGGTGATGTATTACATCCTGTCAGTCCGTCTGGATGGATGGTGATGTATTACATCCTGTCAGTCTGTCTGGATGGATGGATGGTGATTTTTTTACATCCTGTCAGTCTGTCTGGACGGATGGTGATGTATTACATCCTGTCAGTCTGTCTGGATGGATGTTGATGTATTACATCCTGTCAGTCTGGATGGATGGTGATATATTACATCCTGTCAGTCTGTCTGGATGGTGATGTATTACATCCTGTCAGTATGTCTGGATGGATGGTGATGTATTACATCCTGTCAGTCAGTCTGTCTGGATGGTGATGTATTACATCCTGTCTGTCTGGTGATGTATTACATCCTGTCAGTCTGTCTGGATGGTGATGTTTTACATCCAGTCTGTCAGTCTGGATGGATGGTGATGTATTACATCCTGTCTGTCTGTCTTTATGGATGGTGATGTATTACATCCTGTCAGTCTGGATGGATGGTGATGTATTACATCCTGTCTGTCTGGTGATGTGTTACATCCTGTCAGTCTGTCTGGATGGTGATGTTTTACATCCTTTCTGTCAGTCTGGATGGATGGTGATGTATTACATCCTGTCTGTCTGTCTTTATGGATGGTGATGTATTACATCCTGTCAGTCTGGATGGATGGTGATGTATTACATCCTGTCAGTCCGTCTGGATGGATGGTGATGTATTACATCATGTCAGTCTGTCTGGATGGATGGTGATTTATTACATCCTGTCAGTCTGTCTGGATGGATGGTGATGTATTACACCCTGTCAGTCTGTCTGGATGGTGATGTATTACATCCTGTCAGTATGTCTGGATGGATGGTGATGTATTACATCCTGTCAGTCAGTCTGTCTGGATGGTGATGTATTACATCCTGTCAGTCTGTCTGTCTGGATGGTGATGTATTACATCCTGTCAGTCTGTCTGGATGGATGGTGATGTATTACATCCTGTCATTCAGTCTTAATGGATGGTGATGTATTACATCCTGTCAGTCTGTCTGGATGGTGATGTATTACATCCTGTCAGTCTGGATGGATGGTGATGTATTACATCTTGTCAGTCTGGATGGATGGTGATGTATTACATCCTGTCAGTCTGTCTGGATGGATGGTGATGTATTACATCCTGTCAGTCTGTCTGGATGGTGATGTATTACATCCTGTCAGTCTGTCTTGATGGTTATGTATTACATCCTGTCAGTCTGTCTGGATCGATGGTGATGTATTACATCCTCTCAGTCTGTCTGGATGGATGGTGATGTATTACATCCTGTCAGTCTGTCTGGATGTTGATGTATTACATCCTGTCATTCAGTCTGTCTGGATGGTGATGTATTACATCCTGTCAGTCTGTCTGGATGGTGATGTATTACATCCTGTCAGTCTGGATGGATGGTGATTTATTACATCCTGTCAGTCTGGATGGATGGTGATGTATTACATCCTGACAGTCTGTCTGGATGGTGATGTATTACATCCTGTCAGTCTGTCTGTCTGGATGGTGATGTATTACATCCTGTCAGTCCGTCTGGATGGATGGTGATGTATTACATCCTGTCAGTCTGTCTGGATGGATGGTGATTTTTTTACATCCTGTCAGTCTGTCTGGACGGATGGTGATGTATTACATCCTGTCAGTCTGTCTGGATGGATGTTGATGTATTACATCCTGTCAGTCTGGATGGATGGTGATGTATTACATCCTGTCAGTCTGTCTGGATGGTGATGTATTACATCCTGTCAGTCTGTCTGGATGGTGATGTATTACATCCTATCAGTATGTCTGGATGGATGGTGATGTATTACATCCTGTCAGTCAGTCTGTCTGGATGGTGATGTATTACATCCTGTCTGTCTGGTGATGTATTACATCCTGTCAGTCTGTCTGGATGGTGATGTTTTACATCCAGTCTGTCAGTCTGGATGGATGGTGATGTATTACATCCTGTCTGTCTGTCTTTATGGATGGTGATGTATTACATCCTGTCAGTCTGGATGGATGGTGATGTATTACATCCTGTCAGTCTGTCTGGATGGTGATGTTTTACATCCTGTCTGTCAGTCTGGATGGATGGTGATGTATTACATCCTGTCTGTCTGTCTTTATGGATGGTGATGTATTACATCCTGTCAGTCTGTCTGGATGGTGATGTATTACATCCTGTCAGTCTGTCTGGATGGATGGTGATGTATTACACCCTGTCAGTCTGTCTGGATGGTGATGTATTACATCCTGTCAGTATGTCTGGATAGATGGTGATGTATTACATCCTGTCAGTCAGTCTGTCTGGATGGTGATGTATTACATCCTGTCAGTCTGTCTGTCTGGATGGTGATGTATTACATCCTGTCAGTCTGTCTGGATGGATGGTGATGTATTACATCCTGTCATTCAGTCTTAATGGATGGTGATGTATTACATCCTGTCAGTCTGTCTGGATGGTGATGTATTACATCCTGTCAGTCTGGATGGATGGTGATGTATTACATCTTGTCAGTCTGGATGGATGGTGATGTATTACATCCTGTCCGTCTGTCTGGATGGATGGTGATGTATTACATCCTGTCAGTCTGTCTGGATAGTGATGTACACATCCTGTCAGTCTGGATGGATGGTGATGTATTACATCCTGTCAGTCTGGATGGATGGTGATTTATTACATCCTGTCAGTCTGGATGGATGGTGATGTATTACATCCTGACAGTCTATCTGGATGGTGATGTATTACATCCTGTCAGTCTGTCTGTCTGGATGGTGATGTATTACATCCTGTCAGTCCGTCTGGATGGATGGTGATGTATTACATCCTGTCAGTCTGTCTGGATGGATGGATGGTGATTTTTTTACATCCTGTCAGTCTGTCTGGACGGATGGTGATGTATTACATCCTGTCAGTCTGTCTGGATGGATGTTGATGTATTACATCCTGTCAGTCTGGATGGATGGTGATGTATTACATCCTGTCAGTCTGTCTGGATGGTGATGTATTACATCCTGTCAGTCTGTCTGGATGGTGATGTATTACATCCTGTCAGTATGTCTGGATGGATGGTGATGTATTACATCCTGTCAGTCAGTCTGTCTGGATGGTGATGTATTACATCCTGTCTGTCTGGTGATGTATTACATCCTGTCAGTATGTCTGGATGGATGGTGATGTATTACATCCTGTCAGTCAGTCTGTCTGGATGGTGATGTATTACATCCTGTCTGTCTGGTGATGTATTACATCCTGTCAGTCTGTCTGGATGGTGATGTTTTACATCCAGTCTGTCAGTCTGGATGGATGGTGATGTATTACATCCTGTCTGTCTGTCTTTATGGATGGTGATGTATTACATCCTGTCAGTCTGGATGGATGGTGATGTATTACATCCTGTCAGTCCGTCTGGATGGATGGTGATGTATTACATCCTGTCTGTCTGGTGATGTATTACATCCTGTCAGTCTGTCTGGATGGTGATGTTTTACATCCTGTCTGTCAGTCTGGATGGATGTTGATGTATTACATCCTGTCTGTCTGTCTTTATGGATGGTGATGTATTACATCCTGTCAGTCTGTCTGGATGGATGGTGATGTATTACATCCTGTCAGTCTGTCTGGATGGATGGTGATGTATTACATCCTGTCAGTCTGGATGGATGGTGATGTATTACATCCTGTCAGTCCGTCTGGATGGATGGATGGTGATGTATTACATCATGTCAGTCTGTCTGGATGGATGGTGATTTATTACATCCTGTCAGTCTGTCTGGATGGATGGTGATGTATTACACCCTGTCAGTCTGTCTGGATGGTGATGTATTACATCCTGTCAGTATGTCTGGATGGATGGTGATGTATTACATCCTGTCAGTCAGTCTGTCTGGATGGTGATGTATTACATCCTGTCAGTCTGTCTGTCTGGATGGTGATGTATTACATCCTGTCAGTCTGTCTGGATGGATGGTGATGTATTACATCCTGTCATTCAGTCTTAATGGATGGTGATGTATTACATCCTGTCAGTCTGTCTGGATGGTGATGTATTACATCCTGTCAGTCTGGATGGATGGTGATGTATTACATCTTGTCAGTCTGGATGGATGGTGATGTATTACATCCTGTCAGTCTGTCTGGATGGATGGTGATGTATTACATCCTGTCAGTCTGTCTGGATGGTGATGTATTACATCCTGTCAGTCTGTCTGGATGGTTATGTATTACATCCTGTCAGTCTGTCTGGATCGATGGTGATGTATTACATCCTCTCAGTCTGTCTGGATGGATGGTGATGTATTACATCCTGTCAGTCTGTCTGGATGTTGATGTATTACATCCTGTCATTCAGTCTGTCTGGATGGTGATGTATTACATCCTGTCAGTCTGTCTGGATGGTGATGTACACATCCTGTCAGTCTGGATGGATGGTGATGTATTACATCCTGTCAGTCTGGATGGATGGTGATTTATTACATCCTGTCAGTCTGGATGGATGGTGATGTATTACATCCTGACAGTCTGTCTGGATGGTGATGTATTACATCCTGTCAGTCTGTCTGTCTGGATGGTGATGTATTACATCCTGTCAGTCCGTCTGGATGGATGGTGATGTATTACATCCTGTCAGTCTGTCTGGATGGATGGATGGTGATTTTTTTACATCATGTCAGTCTGTCTGGACGGATGGTGATGTATTACATCCTGTCAGTCTGTCTGGATGGATGTTGATGTATTACATCCTGTCAGTCTGGATGGATGGTGATGTATTACATCCTGTCAGTCTGTCTGGATGGTGATGTATTACATCCTGTCAGTCTGTCTGGATGGTGATGTATTACATCCTGTCAGTATGTCTGGATGGATGGTGATGTATTACATCCTGTCAGTCAGTCTGTCTGGATGGTGATGTATTACATCCTGTCTGTCTGGTGATGTATTACATCCTGTCAGTCTGTCTGGATGGTGATGTTTTACATCCTGTCTGTCAGTCTGGATGGATGGTGATGTATTACATCCTGTCTGTCTGTCTTTATGGATGGTGATGTATTACATCCTGTCAGTCTGGATGGATGGTGATGTATTACATCCTGTCAGTCCGTCTGGATGGATGGTGATGTATTACATCCTGTCTGTCTGGTGATGTATTACATCCTGTCAGTCTGTCTGGATGGTGATGTTTTACATCCTGTCTGTCAGTCTGGATGGATGGTGATGTATTACATCCTGTCTGTCTGTCTTTATGGATGGTGATGTATTACATCCTGTCAGTCTGTCTGGATGGTGATGTATTACATCCTGTCAGTCTGTCTGGATGGATGGTGATGTATTACACCCTGTCAGTCTGTCTGGATGGTGATGTATTACATCCTGTCAGTATGTCTGGATAGATGGTGATGTATTACATCCTGTCAGTCAGTCTGTCTGGATGGTGATGTATTACATCCTGTCAGTCTGTCTGTCTGGATGGTGATGTATTACATCCTGTCAGTCTGTCTGGATGGATGGTGATGTATTACATCCTGTCATTCAGTCTTAATGGATGGTGATGTATTACATCCTGTCAGTCTGTCTGGATGGTGATGTATTACATCCTGTCAGTCTGGATGGATGGTGATGTATTACATCTTGTCAGTCTGGATGGATGGTGATGTATTACATCCTGTCAGTCTGTCTGGATGGATGGTGATGTATTACATCCTGTCAGTCTGTCTGGATAGTGATGTACACATCCTGTCAGTCTGGATGGATGGTGATGTATTACATCCTGTCAGTCTGGATGGATGGTGATTTATTACATCCTGTCAGTCTGGATGGATGGTGATGTATTACATCCTGACAGTCTATCTGGATGGTGATGTATTACATCCTGTCAGTCTGTCTGTCTGGATGGTGATGTATTACATCCTGTCAGTCCGTCTGGATGGATGGTGATGTATTACATCCTGTCAGTCTGTCTGGATGGATGGATGGTGATTTTTTTACATCCTGTCAGTCTGTCTGGACGGATGGTGATGTATTACATCCTGTCAGTCTGTCTGGATGGATGTTGATGTATTACATCCTGTCAGTCTGGATGGATGGTGATGTATTACATCCTGTCAGTCTGTCTGGATGGTGATGTATTACATCCTGTCAGTCTGTCTGGATGGTGATGTATTACATCCTGTCAGTATGTCTGGATGGATGGTGATGTATTACATCCTGTCAGTCAGTCTGTCTGGATGGTGATGTATTACATCCTGTCTGTCTGGTGATGTATTACATCCTGTCAGTATGTCTGGATGGATGGTGATGTATTACATCCTGTCAGTCAGTCTGTCTGGATGGTGATGTATTACATCCTGTCTGTCTGGTGATGTATTACATCCTGTCAGTCTGTCTGGATGGTGATGTTTTACATCCAGTCTGTCAGTCTGGATGGATGGTGATGTATTACATCCTGTCTGTCTGTCTTTATGGATGGTGATGTATTACATCCTGTCAGTCTGGATGGATGGTGATGTATTACATCCTGTCAGTCCGTCTGGATGGATGGTGATGTATTACATCCTGTCTGTCTGGTGATGTATTACATCCTGTCAGTCTGTCTGGATGGTGATGTTTTACATCCTGTCTGTCAGTCTGGATGGATGTTGATGTATTACATCCTGTCTGTCTGTCTTTATGGATGGTGATGTATTACATCCTGTCAGTCTGTCTGGATGGATGGTGATGTATTACATCCTGTCAGTCTGTCTGGATGGATGGTGATGTATTACATCCTGTCAGTCTGGATGGATGGTGATGTATTACATCCTGTCAGTCCGTCTGGATGGATGGTGATGTATTACATCATGTCAGTCTGTCTGGATGGATGGTGATTTATTACATCCTGTCAGTCTGTCTGGATGGATGGTGATGTATTACACCCTGTCAGTCTGTCTGGATGGTGATGTATTACATCCTGTCAGTATGTCTGGATGGATGGTGATGTATTACATCCTGTCAGTCAGTCTGTCTGGATGGTGATGTATTACATCCTGTCAGTCTGTCTGTCTGGATGGTGATGTATTACATCCTGTCAGTCTGTCTGGATGGATGGTGATGTATTACATCCTGTCATTCAGTCTTAATGGATGGTGATGTATTACATCCTGTCAGTCTGTCTGGATGGTGATGTATTACATCCTGTCAGTCTGGATGGATGGTGATGTATTACATCTTGTCAGTCTGGATGGATGGTGATGTATTACATCCTGTCAGTCTGTCTGGATGGATGGTGATGTATTACATCCTGTCAGTCTGTCTGGATGGTGATGTATTACATCCTGTCAGTCTGTCTGGATGGTTATGTATTACATCCTGTCAGTCTGTCTGGATCGATGGTGATGTATTACATCCTCTCAGTCTGTCTGGATGGATGGTGATGTATTACATCCTGTCAGTCTGTCTGGATGTTGATGTATTACATCCTGTCATTCAGTCTGTCTGGATGGTGATGTATTACATCCTGTCAGTCTGTCTGGATGGTGATGTACACATCCTGTCAGTCTGGATGGATGGTGATGTATTACATCCTGTCAGTCTGGATGGATGGTGATTTATTACATCCTGTCAGTCTGGATGGATGGTGATGTATTACATCCTGACAGTCTGTCTGGATGGTGATGTATTACATCCTGTCAGTCTGTCTGTCTGGATGGTGATGTATTACATCCTGTCAGTCCGTCTGGATGGATGGTGATGTATTACATCCTGTCAGTCTGTCTGGATGGATGGATGGTGATTTTTTACATCATGTCAGTCTGTCTGGACGGATGGTGATGTATTACATCCTGTCAGTCTGTCTGGATGGATGTTGATGTATTACATCCTGTCAGTCTGGATGGATGGTGATGTATTACATCCTGTCAGTCTGTCTGGATGGTGATGTATTACATCCTGTCAGTCTGTCTGGATGGTGATGTATTACATCCTGTCAGTATGTCTGGATGGATGGTGATGTATTACATCCTGTCAGTCAGTCTGTCTGGATGGTGATGTATTACATCCTGTCTGTCTGGTGATGTATTACATCCTGTCAGTCTGTCTGGATGGTGATGTTTTACATCCTGTCTGTCAGTCTGGATGGATGGTGATGTATTACATCCTGTCTGTCTGTCTTTATGGATGGTGATGTATTACATCCTGTCAGTCTGGATGGATGGTGATGTATTACATCCTGTCAGTCCGTCTGGATGGATGGTGATGTATTACATCCTGTCTGTCTGGTGATGTATTACATCCTGTCAGTCTGTCTGGATGGTGATGTTTTACATCCTGTCTGTCAGTCTGGATGGATGGTGATGTATTACATCCTGTCTGTCTGTCTTTATGGATGGTGATGTATTACATCCTGTCAGTCTGGATGGATGGTGATGTATTACATCCTGTCAGTCCGTCTGGATGGATGGTGATGTATTACATCATGTCAGTCTGTCTGGATGGATGGTGATGTTTTACATCCTGTCAGTCTGTCTGGATGGATGGTGATGTAATACACCCTGTCAGTCTGTCTGGATGGTGATGTATTACATCCTGTCAGTATGTCTGGATGGATGGTGATGTATTACATCCTGTCAGTCAGTCTGTCTGGATGGTGATGTATTACATCCTGTCAGTCTGTCTGTCTGGATGGTGATGTATTACATCCTGTCAGTCTGTCTGGATGGATGGTGATGTATTACATCCTGTCATTCAGTCTTAATGGATGGTGATGTATTACATCCTGTCAGTCTGTCTGGATGGTGATGTATTACATCCTGTCAGTCTGGATGGATGGTGATGTATTACATCTTGTCAGTCTGGATGGATGGTGATGTATTACATCCTGTCAGTCTGTCTGGATGGATGGTGATGTATTACATCCTGTCAGTCTGTCTGGATGGTTATGTATTACATCCTGTCAGTCTGTCTGGATCGATGGTGATGTATTACATCCTCTCAGTCTGTCTGGATGGATGGTGATGTATTACATCCTGTCAGTCTGTCTGGATGGTGATGTATTACATCCTGTCAGTCTGTCTGGATGGTGATGTACACATCCTGTCAGTCTGGATGGATGGTGATGTATTACATCCTGTCAGTCTGGATGGATCGTGATTTATTACATCCTGTCAGTCTGGATGGATGGTGATGTATTACATCCTGACAGTCTGTCTGGATGGTGATGTATTACATCCTGTCTGTCTGGATGGTGATGTATTACATCCTGTCAGTCCGTCTGGATGGATGGTGATGTATTACATCCTGTCAGTCTGTCTGGATGGATGGATGGTGATTTTTTTACATCCTGTCAGTCTGTCTGGACGGATGGTGATGTATTACATCCTGTCAGTCTGGATGGATGGTGATGTATTACATCCTGTCAGTCTGTCTGGATGGTGATGTATTACATCCTGTCAGTATGTCTGTCTGGATGGTGATGTATTACAGCCTGTCAGTCTGTCTGTCTGGATGGTGATTTATTACATCCTGTCAGTCTGTCTGGACGGATGGTGATGTATTACATCCTGTCAGTCTGGATGGATGGGTGGTGATGTATTACATCCTGTCAGTCAGTCTGGATGGTGATGTATTACATCCTGTCAGTCTGTCTGTCTGGATGGTGATGTATTACATCCTGTCAGTCTGTCTGTCTGGATGGTGATGTATTACATCCTGTCAGTCTGTCTGGATGGATGGTGATGTATTTCATCCTGTCATTCAGTCTGTCTGGATGGTGATGTATTACATCCTGTCAGTCTGTCTGGATGGTGATGTTTTACATCCTGTCTGTCAGTCTGGATGGATGGTGATGTATTACATCTTGTCTGTCTGTCTGGATGG
Organism: Oncorhynchus masou masou; assembly: GCF_036934945.1. Lineage (NCBI taxonomy): Eukaryota > Metazoa > Chordata > Actinopteri > Salmoniformes > Salmonidae > Oncorhynchus > Oncorhynchus masou. The sequence goes on from NC_088243.1 coordinate 1,595,299, forward strand.
ATGGTGATGTATTACATCCTGTCAGTCTGGATGGATGGTGATGTATTACATCCTGTCTGTCTGTCTGGATGGATGGTGATGTATTACATCCTGTCAGTCTGGATGGATGGTGATGTATTACATCCTGTCAGTCTGTCTGTCTGGATGGATGGTGATGTATTACATCCTGTCATTCAGTCTGTCTGGATGGTGATGTATTACATCCTGTCAGTCTGTCTGGATGGTGATGTTTTACATCCTGTCTGTCAGTCTGGATGGATGGTGATGTATTACATCCTGTCTGTCTGTCTGGATGGATGGTGATGTATTACATCCTGTCAGTCTGGATGGATGGTGATGTATTACATCCTGTCAGTCTGTCTGTCTGGATGGATGGTGATGTATTACATCCTGTCAGTCTGTCTGGATGTCGATCTATTACATCCCGTCAGTCTGTCAGTCTGGATGGTGATGTATTACATCCTGTCAGTCTGTCTGTCTGGATGGTGATGTATTACATCCGGCAGTTTGTCAGTCTGGATGGTGATGTATTACATCCTGTCAGTCAGTCTGTCTGGATGGATGGTGATGTATTACATCCTGTCAGTCTGTCTGGATGGATGGTGATGTATTACATCCTGTCAGTCTGTCTGGATGTTGATCTATTACATCCTGTCAGTCAGTCTGTCTGGATGGTGATGTATTTCATCCTGTCAGTCTGTCTGGATGGTGATGTATTACATCCTGTCAGTCTGGATGGATGGTGATGTATTACATCCTGTCAGTCTGTCTGGATGGTGATGTATTACATCCTGTCAGTCTGTCTGTCTGGATGGTGATGTATTACATCCTGTCAGTCTGTCTGTCTGGATGGTGATGTATTTCATCCTGTCAGTCTGTCTGGATGGTGATGTTTTACATCCTGTCAGTCTGTCTGGATGGATGGTGATGTATTACATCCTGTCAATCTGTCTGGATGGTGATGTATTACATCCTGTCAGTCTGTCTGGATGGATGGTGATGTATTACATCCTGTCTGTCTGTCTGGATGGATGGTGATGTATTACATCCTGTCAGTCTGTCTGGATTGTGATGTATTAAATCCTGTCTGTCTGTCTGTCTGGATGGTGATGTATTACATCCTGTCAGTCTGTCTGGATGGTGATGTATTACATCCTGTCATTCAGTCTTAATGAATGATGATGTATTATATCCTGTCAGTCTGTCTGGATGGTGATGTATTACATCCTGTCAGTCTGGATAGATGGTGATGTATTACATCCTGTCAGTCTGGATTGATGGTGATGTATTACATCCTGTCAGTCTGTCTGGATGGTGATGTATTACATCCTGTCAGTCAGTCTGTCTGGATGGATGGTGATGTATTACATCCTGTCTGTCAGTCTTTCTGAATGGTGATGTATTACATCCTGTCAGTCTGTCTGGATGGATGGTGATGTATTACATCCTGTCAGTCTGTCTGGATGGATGGTGATGCATTACATCCTGTCTGTCTGTCTGTCTGGATGGTGATGTATTACATCCTGTCAGTCAGTTTGTCTGGATGGTGATGTATTACATCCTGTCAGTCAGTCTGTCTGGATGGTGATGTATTACATCCTGTCAGTTTGGATGGATTGATGGTGATGTATTACATCCTGTCTGTCTGTCTGTATGGTGATGTATTACATCCTGTCAGTCAGTCTTTCTGAATGGTGATGTATTACATCCTGTCAGTCTGTCTGGATGGATGGTGATGTATTACATCCTGTCAGTCTGTCTGGATGGATGGTGATGTATTACATCCTGTCAGTCTGTCTGGATGGATGGTGATGTATTACATCCTGTCAGTCTGTCTGGATGGATGGTGATGCATTACTTCCTGTCTGTCTGTCTGTCTGGATGGTGATGTATTACATCCTGTCAGTCAGTTTGTCTGGATGGTGATGTATTCCATCCTGTCAGTCAGTCTGTCTGGATGGTGATGTATTACATCCTGTCAGTCTGGATGGATTGATGGTGATGTATTACATCCTGTCTGTCTGTCTGGATGGTGATGTATTACATCCTGTCAGTCTGTCTGGATGGATGGTGATGTATTACATCCTGTCAGTCTGTCTGGATGGTGATGCTTTACATCCTGTCTGTAAGTCTGGATGGATGGTGATGTATTACATCCTGTCAGTCTGTCTGGATGGTGATGTATTACATCCTGTCAGTCTGGATAGATGGTGATGTATTACATCCTGTCAGTCTGGATGGATGGTGATGTATTACATCCTGTCAGTCTGTCTGGATGGTGATGTATTACATCCTGTCAGTCAGTCTGTCTGGATGGATGGTGATGTATTACATCCTGTCTGTCTGTCTGGATGGATGGTGATGTATTGCATCCTGTCTGTCTGTCTGGATGGATGGTGATGTATAACATCCTGTCAGTCTTTCTGAATGGTGATGTATTACATCCTGTCAGTCTGTCTGGATGGATGGTGATGTATTGCATCTTGTCAGTCTGTCTGGATGGATGGTGATGTATTACATCCTGTCAGTCTGTCTGGATGGATGGTGATGTATTACATCCTGTCAGTCTGTCTGGATGGATGGTGATGCATTACATCCTGTCTGTCTGTCTGTCTGGATGGTGATGTATTACATCCTGTCAGTCAGTTTGTCTGGATGGTGATGTATTACATCCTGTCAGTCAGTCTGTCTGGATGGTGATGTATTACATCCTGTCAGTCTGGATGGATTGATGGTGATGTATTACATCCTGTCTGTCAGTCTTTCTGAATGGTGATGTATTACATCCTGTCAGTCTGTCTGGATGGATGGTGATGTATTACATCCTGTCAGTCTGTCTGGATGGATGGTGATGTATTACATCCTGTCAGTCTGTCTGGATGGATGGTGATGCATTACTTCCTGTCTGTCTGTCTGTCTGGATGGTGATGTATTACATCCTGTCAGTCAGTTTGTCTGGATGGTGATGTATTACATCCTGTCAGTCAGTCTGTCTGGATGGTGATGTATTACATCCTGTCAGTCTGGATGGATTGATGGTGATGTATTACATCCTGTCTGTCTGTCTGGATGGTGATGTATTACATCCTGTCAGTCTGTCTGGATGGATGGTGATGTATTACATCCTGTCTGTCTGTCTGTATGGTGATGTATTACATCCTGTCAGTCTGTCTGGATGGTGATGCTTTACATCCTGTCTGTAAGTCTGGATGGATGGTGATGTATTACATCCTGTATGTCTGTCTGGATGAATGGTGATGTATTACATCCTGTCAGTCTGGATGGATGGTGATATATTACATCCTGTCAGTCTGTCTGGATGGATGGTGATGTATTACATCTTGTCAGTCTGTCTGGATGGATGGTGATGTATTACATCCTGTCAGTCTGTCTGGATGGATGGTGATGTATTACATCCTGTCAGTCTGTCTGGATGGATGGTGATGCATTACATCCTGTCTGTCTGTCTGTCTGGATGGTGATGTATTACATCCTGTCAGTCAGTTTGTCTGGATGGTGATGTATTACATCCTGTCAGTCAGTCTGTCTGGATGGTGATGTATTACATCCTGTCAGTCTGGATGGATTGATGGTGATGTATTACATCCTGTCTGTCTGTCTGTATGGTGATGTATTACATCCTGTCAGTCAGTCTTTCTGAATGGTGATGTATTACATCCTGTCAGTCTGTCTGGATGGATGGTGATGTATTACATCCTGTCAGTCTGTCTGGATGGATGGTGATGTATTACATCCTGTCAGTCTGTCTGGATGGATGGTGATGTATTACATCCTGTCAGTCTTTCTGGATGGATGGTGATGCATTACTTCCTGTCTGTCTGTCTGTCTGGATGGTGATGTATTACATCCTGTCAGTCAGTTTGTCTGGATGGTGATGTATTACATCCTGTCAGTCAGTCTGTCTGGATGGTGATGTATTACATCCTGTCAGTCTGGATGGATTGATGGTGATGTATTACATCCTGTCTGTCTGTCTGGATGGTGATGTATTACATCCTGTCAGTCTGTCTGGATGGATGGTGATGTATTACATCCTGTCTGTCTGTCTGTATGGTGATGTATTACATCCTGTCAGTCTGTCTGGATGGTGATGCTTTACATCCTGTCTGTAAGTCTGGATGGATGGTGATGTATTACATCCTGTATGTCTGTCTGGATGAATGGTGATGTATTACATCCTGTCAGTCTGGATGGATGGTGATATATTACATCCTGTCAGTCTGTCTGGATGGATGGTGATGTATTACATCCTGTCAGTCTGTCTGGATGTCGATCTATTACATCCCGTCAGTCTGTCAGTCTGGATGGTGATGTATTACATCCTGTCAGTCTGTCTGTCTGGATGGTGATGTATTACATCATGTCAGTCTGTCTGGATGGTGATGTATTACATCCTGTCAGTCTGTCTGGATGGATGGTGATGTATTACATCCTGTCAGTCTGTCTGGATGGTGATGTATTACATCCTGTCAGTCTGTCTGGATGGATGGTGATGTATTACATCCTGTCAGTCTGGATGGATGGTGATGTATTACATCCTGTCAGTCTGTCTGGATGGTGATGTATTACATCCTGTCTGTCTGTCTGTCAGTCTGTCTGGATGGTGATGTATTACATCCTGTCAGTCTGTCTGGATGGTGATGTATTACATCCTGTCAGTCTGTCTGGATGGATGGTGATGTATTACATCCTGTCAGTCTGTCTGGATGGTGATGTATTACATCCTGTCAGTCTGTCTGGATGGTGATGTATTACATCCTGTCAGTCTGTCTGGATGGATGGTGATGTATTACATCCTGTCAGTCTGTCTGGATGGATGGTGATGTATTACATCCTGTCAGTCTGTCTGGATGTCGATCTATTACATCCCGTCAGTCTGTCAGTCTGGATGGTGATGTATTACATCCTGTCAGTCTGTCTGTCTGGATGGTGATGTATTACATCATGTCAGTCTGTCTGGATGGTGATGTATTACATCCTGTCAGTCTGTCTGGATGGATGGTGATGTATTACATCCTGTCAGTCTGTCTGTCCGGATGGTGATGTATTACATCCTGTCAGTCTGTCTGGATGGATGGTGATGTATTACATCCTGTCAGTCTGGATGGATGGTGATGTATTACATCCTGTCAGTCTGTCTGGATGGTGATGTATTACATCCTGTCTGTCTGTCTGTCTGGATGGTGATGTATTACATCCTGTCAGTCTGTCTGGATGGATGGTGATGTATTACATCCTGTCAGTCTGTCTGGATGGATGGATGGTGATGTATTACATCCTGTCTGTCTGTCTGTCAGTCTGTCTGGATGGTGATGTATTACATCCTGTCAGTATGTCTGGATTGATGGTGATGCATTACATCCTGTCAGTCTGTCTGGATGGTGATGTATTACATCCTTTCAGTCTGTCTGGATGGTGATGTATTACATCCTGTCAGTCTGTCTGGATGGATGGTGATGTATTACATCCTGTCAGTCTGTCTGGATGGATGGTGATGTATTACATTCTGTCAGTCTGTCTGGATGGATGGTGATGCATTACTTCCTGTCTGTCTGTCTGTCTGGATGGTGATGTATTACATCCTGTCAGTCAGTTTGTCTGGATGGTGATGTATTACATCCTGTCAGTCAGTCTGTCTGGATGGTGATGTATTACATCCTGTCAGTCTGGATGGATTGATGGTGATGTATTACATCCTGTCTGTCTGTCTGGATGGATGGTGATGTATTACATCCTGTCTGTCTGTCTGTATGGTGATGTATTACATCCTGTCAGTCTGTCTGGATGGTGATGCTTTACATCCTGTCTGTAAGTCTGGATGGATGGTGATGTATTACATCCTGTATGTCTGTCTGGATGAATGGTGATGTATTACATCCTGTCAGTCTGGATGGATGGTGATATATTACATCCTGTCAGTCTGTCTGGATGGATGGTGATGTATTACATCCTGTCAGTCTGTCTGGATGTCGATCTATTACATCCCGTCAGTCTGTCAGTCTGGATGGTGATGTATTACATCCTGTCAGTCTGTCTGTCTGGATGGTGATGTATTACATCATGTCAGTCTGTCTGGATGGTGATGTATTACATCCTGTCAGTCTGTCTGGATGGATGGTGATGTATTACATCCTGTCAGTCTGTCTGTCTGGATGGTGATGTATTACATCCTGTCAGTCTGTCTGGATGGATGGTGATGTATTACATCCTGTCAGTCTGGATGGATGGTGATGTATTACATCCTGTCAGTCTGTCTGGATGGTGATGTATTACATCCTGTCTGTCTGTCTGTCAGTCTGTCTGGATGGATGGTGATGTATTACATCCTGTCAGTCTGTCTGGATGGTGATGTATTACATCCTGTCAGTCTGTCTGGATGGATGGTGATGTATTACATCCTGTCAGTCTGTCTGGATGGATGGTGATGTATTACATCCTGTCAGTCTGTCTGGATGGATGGTGATGTATTACATCCTGTCAGTCTGTCTGGATGGATGGTGATGTATTACATCCTGTCAGTCTGTCTGGATGGATGGTGATGTATTACATCCTGTCAGTCTGTCTGGATGGATGGTGATGTATTACATCCTGTCATTCAGTCTTAATGGATGGTGATGTATTATATCCTGTCAGTCTGTCTGGATGGTGATGTATTACATCCTGTCAGTCTGTCTGGATGGATGGTGATGTATTACATCCTGTCAGTCTGTCTGTCTGGATGGTGATGTATTACATCCTGTCAGTCTGTCTGGATGGATGGTGATGTATTACATCCTGTCAGTCTGGATGGATGGTGATGTATTACATCCTGCCAGTCTGTCTGGATGGTGATGTATTACATCCTGTCTGTCTGTCTGTCAGTCTGTCTGGATGGTGATGTATTACATCCTGTCAGTCTGTCTGGATGGATTGTGATGTATTACATCCTGTCAGTCTGTCTGGATGGTGATGTATTACATCCTGTCAGTCTGTCTGGATGGTGATGTATTACATCCTGTCAGTCTGTCTGGATGGATGGTGATGTATTACATCCTGTCAGTCTGTCTGGATGGATGGTGATGTATTACATCCTGTCAGTCTGTCTGGATGTCGATCTATTACATCCCGTCAGTCTGTCAGTCTGGATGGTGATGTATTACATCCTGTCAGTCTGTCTGTCTGGATGGTGATGTATTACATCATGTCAGTCTGTCTGGATGGTGATGTATTACATCCTGTCAGTCTGTCTGGATGGATGGTGATGTATTACATCCTGTCAGTCTGTCTGTCCGGATGGTTATGTATTACATCCTGTCAGTCTGTCTGGATGGATGGTGATGTATTACATCCTGTCAGTCTGGATGGATGGTGATGTATTACATCCTGTCAGTCTGTCTGGATGGTGATGTATTACATCCTGTCTGTCTGTCTGTCAGTCTGTCTGGATGGTGATGTATTACATCCTGTCAGTCTGTCTGGATGGATGGTGATGTATTACATCCTGTCAGTCTGTCTGGATGGATGGATGTTGATGTATTACATCCTGTCTGTCTGTCTGTCAGTCTGTCTGGATGGTGATGTATTACATCCTGTCAGTATGTCTGGATGGATGGATGGTGATGTATTACATCCTGTCTGTCTGTCTGTCAGTCTGTCTGGATGGTGATGCTTTACATCCTGTCTGTAAGTCTGGATGGATGGTGATGTATTACATCCTGTCAGTCTGTCTGGATGGATGGTGATGTATTACATCCTGTCAGTCTGTCTGGATGTCGATCTATTACATCCCGTCAGTCTGTCAGTCTGGATGGTGATGTATTACATCCTGTCAGTCTGTCTGTCTGGATGGTGATGTATTACATCATGTCAGTCTGTCTGGATGGTGATGTATTACATCCTGTCAGTCTGTCTGGATGGATGGTGATGTATTACATCCTGTCAGTCTGTCTGTCTGGATGGTGATGTATTACATCCTGTCAGTCTGTCTGGATGGATGGTGATGTATTACATCCTGTCAGTCTGGATGGATGGTGATGTATTACATCCTGTCAGTCTGTCTGGATGGTGATGTATTACATCCTGTCTGTCTGTCTGTCAGTCTGTCTGGATGGATGGTGATGTATTACATCCTGTCAGTCTGTCTGGATGGTGATGTATTACATCCTGTCAGTCTGTCTGGATGGATGGTGATGTATTACATCCTGTCAGTCTGTCTGGATGGATGGTGATGTATTACATCCTGTCAGTCTGTCTGGATGGATGGTGATGTATTACATCCTGTCAGTCTGTCTGGATGGATGGATGGTGATGTATTACATCCTGTCAGTCTGTCTGGATGGATGGTGATGTATTACATCCTGTCAGTCTGTCTGGATGGATGGTGATGTATTACATCCTGTCATTCAGTCTTAATGGATGGTGATGTATTATATCCTGTCAGTCTGTCTGGATGGTGATGTATTACATCCTGTCAGTCTGTCTGGATGGATGGTGATGTATTACATCCTGTCAGTCTGTCTGTCTGGATGGTGATGTATTACATCCTGTCAGTCTGTCTGGATGGATGGTGATGTATTACATCCTGTCAGTCTGGATGGATGGTGATGTATTACATCCTGTCAGTCTGTCTGGATGGTGATGTATTACATCCTGTCTGTCTGTCTGTCAGTCTGTCTGGATGGTGATGTATTACATCCTGTCAGTCTGTCTGGATGGATTGTGATGTATTACATCCTGTCAGTCTGTCTGGATGGTGATGTATTACATCCTGTCAGTCTGTCTGGATGGTGATGTATTACATCCTGTCAGTCTGTCTGGATGGATGGTGATGTATTACATCCTGTCAGTCTGTCTGGATGGATGGTGATGTATTACATCCTGTCAGTCTGTCTGGATGTCGATCTATTACATCCCGTCAGTCTGTCAGTCTGGATGGTGATGTATTACATCCTGTCAGTCTGTCTGTCTGGATGGTGATGTATTACATCATGTCAGTCTGTCTGGATGGTGATGTATTACATCCTGTCAGTCTGTCTGGATGGATGGTGATGTATTACATCCTGTCAGTCTGTCTGTCCGGATGGTTATGTATTACATCCTGTCAGTCTGTCTGGATGGATGGTGATGTATTACATCTTGTCAGTCTGGATGGATGGTGATGTATTACATCCTGTCTGTCTGTCTGTCAGTCTGTCTGGATGGTGATGTATTACATCCTGTCAGTCTGTCTGGATGGATGGTGATGTATTACATCCTGTCAGTCTGTCTGGATGGATGGATGGTGATGTATTACATCCTGTCTGTCTGTCTGTCAGTCTGTCTGGATGGTGATGTATTACATCCTGTCAGTATGTCTGGATTGATGGTGATGCATTACATCCTGTCAGTCTGTCTGGATGGTGATGTATTACATCCTTTCAGTCTGTCTGGATGGTGATGTATTACATCCTGTCAGTCTGTCTGGATGGATGGTGATGTATTACATCCTGTCAGTCTGTCTGGATGGATGGTGATGTATTACATCCTGTCAGTCTGTCTGGGTGGATGGTGATGTATTACATCCTGTCAGTCTGTCTGGATGGATGGTGATGCATTACTTCCTGTCTGTCTGTCTGTCTGGATGGTGATGTATTACATCCTGTCAGTCAGTTTGTCTGGATGGTGATGTATTACATCCTGTCAGTCAGTCTGTCTGGATGGTGATGTATTACATCCTGTCAGTCTGTCTGGATGTCGATCTATTACATCCCGTCAGTCTGTCAGTCTGGATGGTGATGTATTACATCCTGTCAGTCTGTCTGGATGGATGGTGATGTATTACATCCTGTCAGTCTGTCTGGGTGGATGGTGATGTATTACATCCTGTCAGTCTGTCTGGATGGATGGTGATGTATTACATCCTGTATGTCTGTCTGGATGAATGGTGATGTATTACATCCTGTCAGTCTGGATGGATGGTGATATATTACATCCTGTCAGTCTGTCTGGATGGATGGTGATGTATTACATCCTGTCAGTCTGTCTGGATGTCGATCTATTACATCCCGTCAGTCTGTCAGTCTGGATGGTGATGTATTACATCCTGTCAGTCTGTCTGTCTGGATGGTGATGTATTACATCATGTCAGTCTGTCTGGATGGTGATGTATTACATCCTGTCAGTCTGTCTGGATGGATGGTGATGTATTACATCCTGTCAGTCTGTCTGTCTGGATGGTGATGTATTACATCCTGTCAGTCTGTCTGGATGGATGGTGATGTATTACATCCTGTCAGTCTGGATGGATGGTGATGTATTACATCCTGTCAGTCTGTCTGGATGGTGATGTATTACATCCTGTCTGTCTGTCTGTCAGTCTGTCTGGATGGTGATGTATTACATCCTGTCAGTCTGTCTGGATGGTGATGTATTACATCCTGTCAGTCTGTCTGGATGGATGGTGATGTATTACATCCTGTCAGTCTGTCTGGATGGTGATGTATTACATCCTGTCAGTCTGTCTGGATGGTGATGTATTACATCCTGTCAGTCTGTCTGGATGGATGGTGATGTATTACATCCTGTCAGTCTGTCTGGATGGATGGTGATGTATTACATCCTGTCAGTCTGTCTGGATGTCGATCTATTACATCCCGTCAGTCTGTCAGTCTGGATGGTGATGTATTACATCCTGTCAGTCTGTCTGTCTGGATGGTGATGTATTACATCATGTCAGTCTGTCTGGATGGTGATGTATTACATCCTGTCAGTCTGTCTGGATGGATGGTGATGTATTACATCCTGTCAGTCTGTCTGTCTGGATGGTGATGTATTACATCCTGTCAGTCTGTCTGGATGGATGGTGATGTATTACATCCTGTCAGTCTGGATGGATGGTGATGTATTACATCCTGTCAGTCTGTCTGGATGGTGATGTATTACATCCTGTCTGTCTGTCTGTCTGGATGGTGATGTATTACATCCTGTCAGTCTGTCTGGATGGATGGTGATGTATTACATCCTGTCAGTCTGTCTGGATGGATGGATGGTGATGTATTACATCCTGTCTGTCTGTCTGTCAGTCTGTCTGGATGGTGATGTATTACATCCTGTCAGTATGTCTGGATTGATGGTGATGCATTACATCCTGTCAGTCTGTCTGGATGGTGATGTATTACATCCTTTCAGTCTGTCTGGATGGTGATGTATTACATCCTGTCAGTCTGTCTGGATGGATGGTGATGTATTACATCCTGTCAGTCTGTCTGGATGGATGGTGATGTATTACATTCTGTCAGTCTGTCTGGATGGATGGTGATGTATTACATCCTGTCAGTCTGTCTGGATGGATGGTGATGCATTACTTCCTGTCTGTCTGTCTGTCTGGATGGTGATGTATTACATCCTGTCAGTCAGTTTGTCTGGATGGTGATGTATTACATCCTGTCAGTCAGTCTGTCTGGATGGTGATGTATTACATCCTGTCAGTCTGGATGGATTGATGGTGATGTATTACATCCTGTCTGTCTGTCTGGATGGATGGTGATGTATTACATCCTGTCTGTCTGTCTGTATGGTGATGTATTACATCCTGTCAGTCTGTCTGGATGGTGATGCTTTACATCCTGTCTGTAAGTCTGGATGGATGGTGATGTATTACATCCTGTATGTCTGTCTGGATGAATGGTGATGTATTACATCCTGTCAGTCTGGATGGATGGTGATATATTACATCCTGTCAGTCTGTCTGGATGGATGGTGATGTATTACATCCTGTCAGTCTGTCTGGATGTCGATCTATTACATCCCGTCAGTCTGTCAGTCTGGATGGTGATGTATTACATCCTGTCAGTCTGTCTGTCTGGATGGTGATGTATTACATCATGTCAGTCTGTCTGGATGGTGATGTATTACATCCTGTCAGTCTGTCTGGATGGATGGTGATGTATTACATCCTGTCAGTCTGTCTGTCTGGATGGTGATGTATTACATCCTGTCAGTCTGTCTGGATGGATGGTGATGTATTACATCCTGTCAGTCTGGATGGATGGTGATGTATTACATCCTGTCAGTCTGTCTGGATGGTGATGTATTACATCCTGTCTGTCTGTCTGTCAGTCTGTCTGGAAGGATGGTGATGTATTACATCCTGTCAGTCTGTCTGGATGGTGATGTATTACATCCTGTCAGTCTGTCTGGATGGATGGTGATGTATTACATCCTGTCAGTCTGTCTGGATGGATGGTGATGTATTACATCCTGTCAGTCTGTCTGGATGGATGGTGATGTATTACATCCTGTCAGTCTGTCTGGATGGATGGTGATGTATTACATCCTGTCAGTCTGTCTGGATGGATGGTGATGTATTACATCCTGTCAGTCTGTCTGGATGGATGGTGATGTATTACATCCTGTCATTCAGTCTTAATGGATGGTGATGTATTATATCCTGTCAGTCTGTCTGGATGGTGATGTATTACATCCTGTCAGTCTGTCTGGATGGATGGTGATGTATTACATCCTGTCAGTCTGTCTGTCTGGATGGTGATGTATTACATCCTGTCAGTCTGTCTGGATGGATGGTGATGTATTACATCCTGTCAGTCTGGATGGATGGTGATGTATTACATCCTGCCAGTCTGTCTGGATGGTGATGTATTACATCCTGTCTGTCTGTCTGTCAGTCTGTCTGGATGGTGATGTATTACATCCTGTCAGTCTGTCTGGATGGATTGTGATGTATTACATCCTGTCAGTCTGTCTGGATGGTGATGTATTACATCCTGTCAGTCTGTCTGGATGGTGATGTATTACATCCTGTCAGTCTGTCTGGATGGATGGTGATGTATTACATCCTGTCAGTCTGTCTGGATGGATGGTGATGTATTACATCCTGTCAGTCTGTCTGGATGTCGATCTATTACATCCCGTCAGTCTGTCAGTCTGGATGGTGATGTATTACATCCTGTCAGTCTGTCTGGATGGTGATGTATTACATCCTGTCAGTCTGTCTGGATGGATGGTGATGTATTACATCCTGTCAGTCTGTCTGTCCGGATGGTTATGTATTACATCCTGTCAGTCTGTCTGGATGGATGGTGATGTATTACATCCTGTCAGTCTGGATGGATGGTGATGTATTACATCCTGTCAGTCTGTCTGGATGGTGATGTATTACATCCTGTCTGTCTGTCTGTCAGTCTGTCTGGATGGTGATGTATTACATCCTGTCAGTCTGTCTGGATGGATGGTGATGTATTACATCCTGTCAGTCTGTCTGGATGGATGGATGGTGATGTATTACATCCTGTCTGTCTGTCTGTCAGTCTGTCTGGATGGTGATGTATTACATCCTGTCAGTATGTCTGGATGGATGGATGGTGATGTATTACATCCTGTCTGTCTGTCTGTCAGTCTGTCTGGATGGTGATGCTTTACATCCTGTCTGTAAGTCTGGATGGATGGTGATGTATTACATCCTGTCAGTCTGTCTGGATGGATGGTGATGTATTACATCCTGTCAGTCTGTCTGGATGTCGATCTATTACATCCCGTCAGTCTGTCAGTCTGGATGGTGATGTATTACATCCTGTCAGTCTGTCTGTCTGGATGGTGATGTATTACATCATGTCAGTCTGTCTGGATGGTGATGTATTACATCCTGTCAGTCTGTCTGGATGGATGGTGATGTATTACATCCTGTCAGTCTGTCTGTCTGGATGGTGATGTATTACATCCTGTCAGTCTGTCTGGATGGATGGTGATGTATTACATCCTGTCAGTCTGGATGGATGGTGATGTATTACATCCTGTCAGTCTGTCTGGATGGTGATGTATTACATCCTGTCTGTCTGTCTGTCAGTCTGTCTGGATGGATGGATGGTGATGTATTACATCCTGTCAGTCTGTCTGGATGGTGATGTATTACATCCTGTCAGTCTGTCTGGATGGATGGTGATGTATTACATCCTGTCAGTCTGTCTGGATGGATGGTGATGTATTACATCCTGTCAGTCTGTCTGGATGGATGGTGATGTATTACATCCTGTCAGTCTGTCTGGATGGATGGTGATGTATTACATCCTGTCAGTCTGTCTGGATGGATGGTGATGTATTACATCCTGTCAGTCTGTCTGGATGGATGGTGATGTATTACATCCTGTCATTCAGTCTTAATGGATGGTGATGTATTATATCCTGTCAGTCTGTCTGGATGGTGATGTATTACATCCTGTCAGTCTGTCTGGATGGATGGTGATGTATTACATCCTGTCAGTCTGTCTGTCTGGATGGTGATGTATTACATCCTGTCAGTCTGTCTGGATGGATGGTGATGTATTACATCCTGTCAGTCTGGATGGATGGTGATGTATTACATCCTGTCAGTCTGTCTGGATGGTGATGTATTACATCCTGTCTGTCTGTCTGTCTGTCAGTCTGTCTGGATGGTGATGTATTACATCCTGTCAGTCTGTCTGGATGGATTGTGATGTATTACATCCTGTCAGTCTGTCTGGATGGTGATGTATTACATCCTGTCAGTCTGTCTGGATGGTGATGTATTACATCCTGTCAGTCTGTCTGGATGGATGGTGATGTATTACATCCTGTCAGTCTGTCTGGATGGATGGTGATGTATTACATCCTGTCAGTCTGTCTGGATGTCGATCTATTACATCCCGTCAGTCTGTCAGTCTGGATGGTGATGTATTACATCCTGTCAGTCTGTCTGTCTGGATGGTGATGTATTACATCATGTCAGTCTGTCTGGATGGTGATGTATTACATCCTGTCAGTCTGTCTGGATGGATGGTGATGTATTACATCCTGTCAGTCTGGATGGATGGTGATGTATTACATCCTGCCTGTCTGTCTGTCAGTCTGTCTGGATGGTGATGTATTACATCCTGTCAGTCTGTCTGGATGGATGGTGATGTATTACATCCTGTCAGTATGTCTGGATTGATGGTGATGCATTACATCCTGTCAGTCTGTCTGGATGGTGATGTATTACATCCTTTCAGTCTGTCTGGATGGTGATGTATTACATCCTGTCAGTCTGTCTGGATGGATGGTGATGTATTACATCCTGTCAGTCTGTCTGGATGGATGGTGATGTATTACATCCTGTCAGTCTGTCTGGGTGGATGGTGATGTATTACATCCTGTCAGTCTGTCTGGATGGATGGTGATGCATTACTTCCTGTCTGTCTGTCTGTCTGGATGGTGATGTATTACATCCTGTCAGTCAGTTTGTCTGGATGGTGATGTATTACATCCTGTCAGTCAGTCTGTCTGGATGGTGATGTATTACATCCTGTCAGTCTGGATGGATTGATGGTGATGTATTACATCCTGTCAGTCTGTCTGGATGGATGGTGATGTATTACATCATGTCAGTCTGTCTGGATGGATGGTGATGTATTACATCCTGTCAGTCTGTCTGGATGGATGGTGATGTATTACATCCTTTCAGTCTGTCTGGATGGATGGTGATGTATTACATCCTGTCAGTCTGTCTGGATGGATGGTGATGTATTACATCCTGTCATTCAGTCTTAATGGATGGTGATGTATTATATCCTGTCAGTCTGTCTGGATGGTGATGTATTACATCCTGTCAGTCTGGATGGTTGTTGATGTATTACATCCTTTCAGTCTGAATGGATGGTGATGTATTACATCCTGTCAGTCTGTCTGGATGGATGGTGATGTATTACATCCTGTCAGTCTGTCTGGATGGATGGTGATGTATTACATCCTGTCAATCTGTCTGGATGGTGATGTATTACATCCTGTATGTCTGTCTGGATGGATGGTGATGTATTACATCCTGTATGTCTGTCTGGATGGATGGTGATGTATTACATCCTGTCAGTCAGTCTGTCTGGATAGATGGTGATGTATTACATCCTGTCAGTCTGTCTGGATGGATGGTGATGCATTACATCCTGTCTGTCAATCTGTCTGGATGGTGATGTATTACATCCTGTCAGTCAGTCTGTCTGGATAGATGGTGATGTATTACATCCTGTATGTCTGTCTGGATGGATGGTGATGTATTACATCCTGTCAGTCTGTCTGGATGGATGGTGATGTATTACATCCTGTCAGTCTGTCTGGATGGATGGTGATGTATTACATCCTGTCAGTCTGTCTGGATGTTGATGTATTACATCCTGTCAGTCTGTCTGGATGGATGGTGATGTATTACATCCTGTCAGTCTGTATGGATGGATGGTGATGTATTACATCCTGTCAGTCTGTCTGGATGGATGGTGATGTATTACATCCTGTCAGTCTGTCTGGATGTCGATCTATTACATCCCGTCAGTCTGTCAGTCTGGATGGTGATGTATTACATCCTGTCAGTCTGTCTGTCTGGATGGTGATGTATTACATCATGTCAGTCTGTCTGGATGGTGATGTATTACATCCTGTAAGTCTGTCTGGATGGATGGTGATGTATTACATCCTGTCAGTCTGTCTGGATGTCGATCTATTACATCCCGTCAGTCTGTCAGTCTGGATGGTGATGTATTACATCCTGTCAGTCTGTCTGTCTGGATGGTGATGTATTACATCATGTCAGTCTGTCTGGATGGTGATGTATTACATCCTGTCAGTCTGTCTGGATGGATGGTGATGTATTACATCCTGTCAGTCTGGATGGATGGTGATGTATTACATCCTGCCTGTCTGTCTGTCAGTCTGTCTGGATGGTGATGTATTACATCCTGTCAGTCTGTCTGGATGGATGGTGATGTATTACATCCTGTCAGTATGTCTGGATTGATGGTGATGCATTACATCCTGTCAGTCTGTCTGGATGGTGATGTATTACATCCTTTCAGTCTGTCTGGATGGTGATGTATTACATCCTGTCAGTCTGTCTGGATGGATGGTGATGTATTACATCCTGTCAGTCTGTCTGGATGGATGGTGATGTATTACATCCTGTCAGTCTGTCTGGGTGGATGGTGATGTATTACATCCTGTCAGTCTGTCTGGATGGATGGTGATGCATTACTTCCTGTCTGTCTGTCTGTCTGGATGGTGATGTATTACATCCTGTCAGTCAGTTTGTCTGGATGGTGATGTATTACATCCTGTCAGTCAGTCTGTCTGGATGGTGATGTATTACATCCTGTCAGTCTGGATGGATTGATGGTGATGTATTACATCCTGTCAGTCTGTCTGGATGGATGGTGATGTATTACATCATGTCAGTCTGTCTGGATGGATGGTGATGTATTACATCCTGTCAGTCTGTCTGGATGGATGGTGATGTATTACATCCTTTCAGTCTGTCTGGATGGATGGTGATGTATTACATCCTGTCAGTCTGTCTGGATGGATGGTGATGTATTACATCCTGTCATTCAGTCTTAATGGATGGTGATGTATTATATCCTGTCAGTCTGTCTGGATGGTGATGTATTACATCCTGTCAGTCTGGATGGTTGTTGATGTATTACATCCTTTCAGTCTGAATGGATGGTGATGTATTACATCCTGTCAGTCTGTCTGGATGGATGGTGATGTATTACATCCTGTCAGTCTGTCTGGATGGATGGTGATGTATTACATCCTGTCAATCTGTCTGGATGGTGATGTATTACATCCTGTATGTCTGTCTGGATGGATGGTGATGTATTACATCCTGTATGTCTGTCTGGATGGATGGTGATGTATT
>NC_088243.1:1613072-1758072 GCF_036934945.1 Oncorhynchus masou masou
GGTCCTGACAAGACTTGAAAAGTTGCATGGTTTTTTGTCTTCCTGTATTGAACACAGATAGACTCGTCGACAATTTGATCAATTATTAACGTTTAAAAATACCTAAAGTTGTATTACAAAAGTAGTTTGAAAATATTTTGGCAAAGTTTAAAGGCAACCTTTGAAATATTTTGTAGTGAAGTTGCGTTTTTTGGAAGCTGTTTTTTTTTGGATCAAAACGCACTTTATAAATTGACATTTGGATATACAGTGAGGAGAACAAGTATTTGATCCACTGCCGATCTTGCAGGTTTTCCTACTTACAAAGCATGTAGAGGTCTGTAATTCTCTATCATAGGTACACTTTGACTGTTAGAGACGGAATCTAAAACAAAAATCCAGAAAATCATATTGTATGATTTTTAAGTAATTCATTTGCATTTTATTGCATGTCATAAGTAATTGATATATCAGAAACTTCTGACCCACTGGGAATGTGATGAAAGAAATAAAAGCTGAAATAAATCATTCTCTCTACTATTATTCTGACATTTCACATTCTTAAAATAAAGTGGTGATCCAAACTGACCTACTGACCTACGACAGGGAATTTTTACTAGGATTAAATGTCAGGAATTGGGAAAAACCGAGTTTATATGTATTTGGCTAAGGTGTATGTAAACTTCCGACTTCAACTGTATATACATATTTTTTTCAGAACATTAGCCGTGTGTACGTAGTTACGTGTGTAGGCAGATTTGGAAAGATAGATACAAATGATTTGTTGCAAGTTGAGGAGGGAGCGGGTAGGGGAGGGGGGGGGTTTCACACCTACCTGAAGTTGGGGGGGGGGGGGGGGGTGGTTTCACACCTAGCTGGCTATTAGACAAGTCTTTAGTACAATTTGAATAGTCTATTGTTCATCTAATAGCCCATCCTGCTGTTGTGAGAAACTAAAAATAACACCCTTTCCATGTTAAAGATTCCAATTGACAAAGTGTTTTTAGACACAATCGGCCCCAACCCCAATTAATACATTAATACAGTCGGTAACGTGCTGGACTTCAGACTCGAATGTTGAGGGTTCAAAAGCTGCTCCCTGCTTGTTTCATTGCATTGTTATGCCGATCTCAGAGCAAATAGCTTGTTACTCCCATCTGGTTCCTCGCTCTCTTCCACGCTTCATTCAGCTTGTGGGCTGGCAAGATGTACTGTTTTTATTCTGTATATATGGATGACAATCCAGACTTTACTTAAGTCATGTTTCTAGTCTATTGCGTAGTTACAATGTGAAACCATTGATGTTCCAGGAGCAGGCCTGGTAAACACTGTTGAAGTGGATAATTGTAATACAAACATGCAGACACAGCATCATTCAGAGAATGGAGTTTGATACACCTGGTATTGGATATGACTGTAAAGTAATGAGTTTGATACACCTGGTATTGGATATGACTGTAAAGTAATGAGTTTGATACACCTGGTATTGGATATGACTGTAAAGTAATGAGTTTGATACACCTGGTATTGGATATGACTGTAAAGTAATGAGTTTGATAGAACTGGTATTGGCTATGACTGTAAAGTAATGAGTTTGATACACCTGGTATTGGATATGACTGTAAAGTAATGAGTTTGATACAACTGGTATTGGATATGACTGTAAAGTAATGAGTTTGATACACCTGGTATTGGATATGACTGTAAAGTAATGAGTTTGATACACCTGGTATTGGATATGACTGTAAAGTAATGAGTTTGATACACCTGGTATTGGATATGACTGTAAAGTAATTAGTTTGATACACCTGGTATTGGATAAGACTGTAAAGTAATGAGTTTGATACAACTGGTATTGGATATGACTGTAAAGTAATGAGTTTGATACACCTGGTATTGGATATGACTGTAAAGTAATGAGTTTGATACAACTGGTATTGGATATGACTGTAAAGTAATTAGTTTGATACACCTGGTATTGGATATGACTGTAAAGTAATGAGTTTGATACAACTGGTATTGGATATGACTGTAAAGTAATGAGTTTGATACAACTGGTATTGGATATGACTGTAAAGTAATGAGTTTGATACACCTGGTATTGGATATGACTGTAAAGTAATGAGTTTGATACAACTGGTATTGGATATGACTGTAAAGTAATGAGTTTGATACACCTGGTATTGGATATGACTGTAAAGTAATGAGTTTGATACACCTGGTATTGGATATGACTGTAAAGTAATGTAGCTTCAGACACCTGGTATTGGATATGACTGTAAAGAAATGTAGCTTCAGACACCTGGTATTGGATATGACTGTAAAGTAATGAGTTTGATACACCTGGTATTGGATATGACTGTAAAGTAATGAGTTTGATACACCTGGTATTGGATATGACTGTAAAGTAATTAGTTTGATACACCTGGTATTGGATAAGACTGTAAAGTAATGAGTTTGATACAACTGGTATTGGATATGACTGTAAAGTAATGAGTTTGATACACCTGGTATTGGATATGACTGTAAAGTAATGAGTTTGATACAACTGGTATTGGATATGACTGTAAAGTAATTAGTTTGATACACCTGGTATTGGATATGACTGTAAAGTAATGAGTTTGATACAACTGGTATTGGATATGACTGTAAAGTAATGAGTTTGATACAACTGGTATTGGATATGACTGTAAAGTAATGAGTTTGATACACCTGGTATTGGATATGACTGTAAAGTAATGAGTTTGATACAACTGGTATTGGATATGACTGTAAAGTAATGAGTTTGATACACCTGGTATTGGATATGACTGTAAAGTAATGAGTTTGATACACCTGGTATTGGATATGACTGTAAAGTAATGTAGCTTCAGACACCTGGTATTGGATATGACTGTAAAGTAATGTAGCTTCAGACACCTGGTATTGGATATGACTGTAAAGTAATGAGTTTGATACACCTGGTATTGGATAAGACTGTAAAGTAATGAGTTTGATACAACTGGTATTGGATATGACTGTAAAGTAATGAGTTTGATACACCTGGTATTGGATATGACTGTAAAGTAATGAGTTTGATACAACTGGTATTGGATATGACTGTAAAGTAATGAGTTTGATACACCTGGTATTGGATATGACTGTAAAGTAATGAGTTTGATACACCTGGTATTGGATATGACTGTAAAGTAATGTAGCTTCAGACACCTGGTATTGGATATGACTGTAAAGTAATGTAGCTTCAGACACCTGGTATTGGATATGACTGTAAAGTAATGAGTTTGATTCACCTGGTATTGGATATGACTGTAAAGTAATGTAGCTTCAGACACCTGGTATTGAATATGACTGTAAAGTAATGAGTTTGATACACCTGGTATTGAATATGACTGTAAAGTAATGTAGCTTCAGACACCTGGTATTGGATATGACTGTAAAGTAATGAGTTTGATACACCTGTTATTGAATATGACTGTAAAGTAATGAGTTTGATACACCTGGTATTGGATATGACTGTAAAGTAATGAGTTTGATACACCTGGTATTGGATATGACTGTAAAGTAATGAGTTTGATATAACTGGTATTGGATATGACTGCAAAGTAATGAGTTTGATACAACTGGTATTGGATATGACTGTAAAGTAATGATTTTGATACGCCTGGTATTGGATATGACTGTAAAGTAATGTAGCTTCAGACACCTGGTATTGGATATAACTGTAAAGTAATGCGTTTGATGCACCTGGTATTGGATATGACTGTAAAGTAATGAGTTTGATACACCTGGTATTGGATATGACTGTAAAGTAATGAGTTTGATACACCTGTTATTGAATATGACTGTAAAGTAATGAGTTTGATACACCTGGTATTGGATATGACTGTAAAGTAATGAGTTTGATACACCTGGTATTGGATATGACTGTAAAGTAATGAGTTTGATATAACTGGTATTGGATATGACTGCAAAGTAATGAGTTTGATACAACTGGTATTGGATATGACTGTAAAGTAATGATTTTGATACGCCTGGTATTGGATATGACTGTAAAGTAATGTAGCTTCAGACACCTGGTATTGGATATGACTGTAAAGTAATGAGTTTGATACACCTGGTATTGAATATGACTGTAAAGTAATGTAGCTTCAGACACCTGGTATTGGATATGACTGTAAAGTAATGAGTTTGATACAACTGGTATTGGATATGACTGTAAAGTAATGAGTTTGATACACCTGTTATTGAATATGACTGTAAAGTAATGAGTTTGATACACCTGGTATTGGATATGACTGTAAAGTAATGAGTTTGATACACCTGGTATTGGATATGACTGTAAAGTAATGAGTTTGATACACCTGGTATTGGATATGACTGTAAAGTAATGAGTTTGATACACCTGGTATTGGATATGACTGTAAAGTAATGAGTTTGACATAACTGGTATTGGATATGACTGTAAAGTAATGTAGCTTCAGACACCTGGTATTGGATATGACTGTAAAGTAATGCGTTTGATACACCTGGTATTGGATATGACTGTAAAGTAATGAGTTTGATACACCTGGTATTGGATATGACTGTAAAGTAATGAGTTTGATAGAACTGGTATTGGATATGACTGTAAAGTAATGAGTTTGATACACCTGGTATTGGATATGACTGTAAAGTAATGAGTTTGATACAACTGGTATTGGATATGACTGAAAAGTAATGAGTTTGATACACCTTGTTTTGGATATGACTGTAAAGTAATGAGTTTGATACACCTGGTATTGGATATGACTGTAAAGTAATGAGTTTGATACAACTGGTATTGGATATGACTGTAAAGTAATGCGTTTGATACACCTGGTATTGGATATGATTGTAAAGTAATGAGTTTGATACAACTGGTATTGGATATGACTGTAAAGTAATGAGTTTGATACACCTGGTATTGGATATGACTGTAAAGTAATGAGTTTGATACACCTGGTATTGGATATGACTGTAAAGTAATGTAGCTTCAGACACCTGGTATTGGATATGACTGTAAAGTAATGTAGCTTCAGACACCTGGTATTGGATATGACTGTAAAGTAATGAGTTTGATACAACTGGTATTGGATATGACTGTAAAGTAATGAGTTTGATACACCTGTTATTGAATATGACTGTAAAGTAATGAGTTTGATACACCTGGTATTGGATATGACTGTAAAGTAATGAGTTTGATACACCTGGTATTGGATATGACTGTAAAGTAATGAGTTTGATATAACTGGTATTGGATATGACTGCAAAGTAATGAGTTTGATACAACTGGTATTGGATATGACTGTAAAGTAATGATTTTGATACGCCTGGTATTGGATATGACTGTAAAGTAATGTAGCTTCAGACACCTGGTATTGGATATGACTGTAAAGTAATGAGTTTGATACAACTGGTATTGGATATGACTGTAAAGTAATGAGTTTGATACACCTGGTATTGGATATGACTGTAAAGTAATGAGTTTGATACACCTGGTATTGGATAAGACTGTAAAGTAATGAGTTTGATACAACTGGTATTGGATATGACTGTAAAGTAATGAGTTTGATACACCTGGTATTGGATATGACTGTAAAGTAATGAGTTTGATACAACTGGTATTGGATATGACTGTAAAGTAATGAGTTTGATACACCTGGTATTGGATATGACTGTAAAGTAATGAGTTTGATACACCTGGTATTGGATATGACTGTAAAGTAATGTAGCTTCAGACACCTGGTATTGGATATGACTGTAAAGTAATGTAGCTTCAGACACCTGGTATTGGATATGACTGTAAAGTAATGAGTTTGATTCACCTGGTATTGGATATGACTGTAAAGTAATGAGTTTGATACAACTGGTATTGGATATGACTGTAAAGTAATGAGTTTGATACACCTGGTATTGGATATGTATTGATATGAAAGTAATGAGTTTGATACAACTGGTATTGGATATGACTGTAAAGTAATGATTTTGATACGCCTGGTATTGGATATGACTGTAAAGTAATGTAGCTTCAGACACCTGGTATTGGATATAACTGTAAAGTAATGCGTTTGATGCACCTGGTATTGGATATGACTGTAAAGTAATGAGTTTGATACACCTGGTATTGGATATGACTGTAAAGTAATGAGTTTGATAGAACTGGTATTGGATATGACTGTAAAGTAATGTAGCTTCAGACACCTGGTATTGGATATGACTGTAAAGTAATGAGTTTGATACAACTGGTATTGGATATGACTGTAAAGTAATGAGTTTGATACACCTGTTATTGAATATGACTGTAAAGTAATGAGTTTGATACACCTGGTATTGGATATGATTGTAAAGTAATGAGTTTGATACACCTGGTATTGGATATGACTGTAAAGTAATGAGTTTGATATAACTGGTATTGGATATGACTGCAAAGTAATGAGTTTGATACAACTGGTATTGGATATGACTGTAAAGTAATGATTTTGATACGCCTGGTATTGGATATGACTGTAAAGTAATGTAGCTTCAGACACCTGGTATTGGATATGACTGCAAAGTAATGAGTTTGATACACCTGGTATTGAATATGACTGTAAAGTAATGTAGCTTCAGACACCTGGTATTGGATATGACTGTAAAGTAATGAGTTTGATACACCTGTTATTGAATATGACTGTAAAGTAATGAGTTTGATACACCTGGTATTGGATATGACTGTAAAGTAATGAGTTTGATACACCTGGTATTGGATATGACTGTAAAGTAATGAGTTTGATATAACTGGTATTGGATATGACTGCAAAGTAATGAGTTTGATACAACTGGTATTGGATATGACTGTAAAGTAATGATTTTGATACGCCTGGTATTGGATATGACTGTAAAGTAATGTAGCTTCAGACACCTGGTATTGGATATGACTGCAAAGTAATGAGTTTGATACACCTGGTATTGAATATGACTGTAAAGTAATGTAGCTTCAGACACCTGGTATTGGATATGACTGTAAAGTAATGAGTTTGATACACCTGTTATTGAAAATGACTGTAAAGTAATGAGTTTGATACACCTGGTATTGGATATGACTGTAAAGTAATGAGTTTGATACACCTGGTATTGGATATGACTGTAAAGTAATGTAGCTTCAGACACCTGGTATTGGATATGACTGTAAAGTAATGAGTTTGATACAACTGGTATTGGATATGACTGTAAAGTAATGAGTTTGATACACCTGTTATTGAATATGACTGTAAAGTAATGAGTTTGATACACCTGGTATTGGATATGACTGTAAAGTAATGAGTTTGATACACCTGGTATTGGATATGACTGTAAAGTAATGAGTTTGATATAACTGGTATTGGATATGACTGCAAAGTAATGAGTTTGATACAACTGGTATTGGATATGACTGTAAAGTAATGATTTTGATACGCCTGGTATTGGATATGACTGTAAAGTAATGTAGCTTCAGACACCTGGTATTGGATATGACTGCAAAGTAATGAGTTTGATACACCTGGTATTGAATATGACTGTAAAGTAATGTAGCTTCAGACACCTGGTATTGGATATGACTGTAAAGTAATGAGTTTGATATAACTGGTATTGGATATGACTGCAAAGTAATGAGTTTGATACAACTGGTATTGGATATGACTGTAAAGTAATGATTTTGATACGCCTGGTATTGGATATGACTGTAAAGTAATGTAGCTTCAGACACCTGGTATTGGATATGACTGTAAAGTAATGCGTTTGATACACCTGGTATTGGATATGACTGTAAAGTAATGAGTTTGATACACCTGGTATTGGATATGACTGTAAAGTAATGAGTTTGATAGAACTGGTATTGGATATGACTGTAAAGTAATGAGTTTGATACACCTGGTATTGGATATGACTGTAAAGTAATGAGTTTGATACAACTGGTATTGGATATGACTGAAAAGTAATGAGTTTGATACACCTTGTTTTGGATATGACTGTAAAGTAATGAGTTTGATACACCTGGTATTGGATATGACTGTAAAGTAATGAGTTTGATACAACTGGTATTGGATATGACTGTAAAGTAATGCGTTTGATACACCTGGTATTGGATATGACTGTAAAGTAATGAGTTTGATACAACTGGTATTGGATATGACTGTAAAGTAATGAGTTTGATACACCTGGTATTGGATATGACTGTAAAGTAATGAGTTTGATACACCTGGTATTGGATATGACTGTAAAGTAATGTAGCTTCAGACACCTGGTATTGGATATGACTGTAAAGTAATGTAGCTTCAGACACCTGGTATTGGATATGACTGTAAAGTAATGAGTTTGATACAACTGGTATTGGATATGACTGTAAAGTAATGAGTTTGATACACCTGTTATTGAATATGACTGTAAAGTAATGAGTTTGATACACCTGGTATTGGATATGACTGTAAAGTAATGAGTTTGATATAACTGGTATTGGATATGACTGCAAAGTAATGAGTTTGATACAACTGGTATTGGATATGACTGTAAAGTAATGATTTTGATACGCCTGGTATTGGATATGACTGTAAAGTAATGTAGCTTCAGACACCTGGTATTGGATATGACTGTAAAGTAATGCGTTTGATACACCTGGTATTGGATATGACTGTAAAGTAATGAGTTTGATACACCTGGTATTGGATATGACTGTAAAGTAATGAGTTTGATAGAACTGGTATTGGATATGACTGTAAAGTAATGAGTTTGATACACCTGGTATTGGATATGACTGTAAAGTAATGAGTTTGATACAACTGGTATTGGATATGACTGAAAAGTAATGAGTTTGATACACCTTGTTTTGGATATGACTGTAAAGTAATGAGTTTGATACACCTGGTATTGGATATGACTGTAAAGTAATGAGTTTGATACAACTGGTATTGGATATGACTGTAAAGTAATGCATTTGATACACCTGGTATTGGATATGACTGTAAAGTAATGAGTTTGATACAACTGGTATTGGATATGACTGTAAAGTAATGAGTTTGATACACCTGGTATTGGATATGACTGTAAAGTAATGAGTTTGATACACCTGGTATTGGATATGACTGTAAAGTAATGTAGCTTCAGACACCTGGTATTGGATATGACTGTAAAGTAATGTAGCTTCAGACACCTGGTATTGGATATGACTGTAAAGTAATGAGTTTGATACAACTGGTATTGGATATGACTGTAAAGTAATGAGTTTGATACAACTGGTATTGGATATGACTGTAAAGTAATGTGTTTGATACACCTGGTATTGGATATGACTGTAAAGTAATGAGTTTGATACACCTGGTATTGAATATGACTGTAAAGTAATGTAGCTTCAGATACCTGGTATTGGATATGACTGTAAAGTAATGAGTTTAATACAACTGGTATTGGATATGACTGTAAAGTAATGAGTTTGATACAACTGGTATTGGATATGACTGTAAAGTAATGTAGCTTCAGACACCTGGTATTGAATATGACTGTAAAGTAATGAGTTTGATACACCTGGTATTGAATATGACTGTAAAGTAATGTAGCTTCAGATACCTGGTATTGGATATGACTGTAAAGTAATGAGTTTGATACAACTGGTATTGGATATGACTGTAAAGTAATGAGTTTGATACAACTGGTATTGGATATGACTGTAAAGTAATGAGTTTGATACAACTGGTATTGGATATGACTGTAAAGTAATGAGTTTGATAAAACTGGTATTGGATATGACTGAAAAGTAATGAGTTTTATACACCTGGTTTTGGATATGACTGTAAAGTAATGAGTTTGATACACCTGGTATTGAATATGACTGTAAAGTAATGAGTTTGATACACCTGGTATTGGATATGACTGTAAAGTAATGAGTTTGATACACCTGGTATTGGATATGACTGTAAAGTAATGAGTTTGATACAACTGGTATTGGATATGACTGTAAAGTAATGAGTTTGATACACCTGGTATTGGATATGACTGTAAAGTAATGTAGCTTCAGACACCTGGTATTGGATATGACTGTAAAG
The DNA here is from genome assembly GCF_036934945.1 of Oncorhynchus masou masou. NCBI lineage: Eukaryota > Metazoa > Chordata > Actinopteri > Salmoniformes > Salmonidae > Oncorhynchus > Oncorhynchus masou. The sequence goes on from NC_088243.1 coordinate 1,623,125, forward strand.
TAATGAGTTTGATACAACTGGTATTGGATATGACTGTAAAGTAATGAGTTTGATACACCTGTTATTGAATATGACTGTAAAGTAATGAGTTTGATACACCTGGTATTGGATATGACTGTAAAGTAATGAGTTTGATACACCTGGTATTGGATATGACTGTAAAGTAATGAGTTTGATATAACTGGTATTGGATATGACTGCAAAGTAATGAGTTTGATACAACTGGTATTGGATATGACTGTAAAGTAATGATTTTGATACGCCTGGTATTGGATATGACTGTAAAGTAATGTAGCTTCAGACACCTGGTATTGGATATGACTGCAAAGTAATGAGTTTGATACACCTGGTATTGAATATGACTGTAAAGTAATGTAGCTTCAGACACCTGGTATTGGATATGACTGTAAAGTAATGAGTTTGATACAACTGGTATTGGATATGACTGTAAAGTAATGAGTTTGATACACCTGTTATTGAATATGACTGTAAAGTAATGAGTTTGATACACCTGGTATTGGATATGACTGTAAAGTAATGAGTTTGATACACCTGGTATTGGATATGACTGTAAAGTAATGAGTTTGATATAACTGGTATTGGATATGACTGCAAAGTAATGAGTTTGATACAACTGGTATTGGATATGACTGTAAAGTAATGATTTTGAGACGCCTGGTATTGGATATGACTGTAAAGTAATGTAGCTTCAGACACCTGGTATTGGATATGACTGTAAAGTAATGCGTTTGATACACCTGGTATTGGATATGACTGTAAAGTAATGAGTTTGATACACCTGGTATTGGATATGACTGTAAAGTAATGAGTTTGATACAACTGGTATTGGATATGACTGTAAAGTAATGCGTTTGATACACCTGGTATTGGATATGACTGTAAAGTAATGAGTTTGATACAACTGGTATTGGATATGACTGTAAAGTAATGAGTTTGATACACCTGGTATTGGATATGACTGTAAAGTAATGAGTTTGATACACCTGGTATTGGATATGACTGTAAAGTAATGTAGCTTCAGACACCTGGTATTGGATATGACTGTAAAGTAATGTAGCTTCAGACACCTGGTATTGGATATGACTGTAAAGTAATGAGTTTGATACAACTGGTATTGGATATGACTGTAAAGTAATGAGTTTGATACACCTGTTATTGAATATGACTGTAAAGTAATGAGTTTGATACACCTGGTATTGGATATGACTGTAAAGTAATGAGTTTGATATAACTGGTATTGGATATGACTGCAAAGTAATGAGTTTGATACAACTGGTATTGGATATGACTGTAAAGTAATGATTTTGATACGCCTGGTATTGGATATGACTGTAAAGTAATGTAGCTTCAGACACCTGGTATTGGATATGACTGTAAAGTAATGAGTTTGATACAACTGGTATTGGATATGACTGTAAAGTAATGAGTTTGATACACCTGGTATTGGATATGACTGTAAAGTAATGAGTTTGATACACCTGGTATTGGATATGACTGTAAAGTAATGAGTTTAATACAACTGGTATTGGATATGACTGTAAAGTAATGAGTTTGATACAACTGGTATTGGATATGACTGTAAAGTAATGTAGCTTCAGACACCTGGTATTGGATATGACTGTAAAGTAATGAGTTTAATACAACTGGTATTGGATATGACTGTAAAGTAATGAGTTTGATACAACTGGTATTGGATATGACTGTAAAGTAATGTAGCTTCAGACACCTGGTATTGAATATGACTGTAAAGTAATGAGTTTGATACACCTGGTATTGAATATGACTGTAAAGTAATGTAGCTTCAGATACCTGGTATTGGATATGACTGTAAAGTAATGAGTTTGATACAACTGGTATTGGATATGACTGTAAAGTAATGAGTTTGATACAACTGGTATTGGATATGACTGTAAAGTAATGAGTTTGATACAACTGGTATTGGATATGACTGTAAAGTAATGAGTTTGATAAAACTGGTATTGGATATGACTGAAAAGTAATGAGTTTTATACACCTGGTTTTGGATATGACTGTAAAGTAATGAGTTTGATACACCTGGTATTGAATATGACTGTAAAGTAATGAGTTTGATACACCTGGTATTGGATATGACTGTAAAGTAATGAGTTTGATACACCTGGTATTGGATATGACTGTAAAGTAATGAGTTTGATACAACTGGTATTGGATATGACTGTAAAGTAATGAGTTTGATACACCTGGTATTGGATATGACTGTAAAGTAATGTAGCTTCAGACACCTGGTATTGGATATGACTGTAAAGTAATGAGTTTGATACAACTGGTATTGGATATGACTGTAAAGTAATGAGTTTGATACACCTGTTATTGAATATGACTGTAAAGTAATGAGTTTGATACACCTGGTATTGGATATGACTGTAAAGTAATGAGTTTGATACACCTGGTATTGGATATGACTGTAAAGTAATGAGTTTGATATAACTGGTATTGGATATGACTGCAAAGTAATGAGTTTGATACAACTGGTATTGGATATGACTGTAAAGTAATGATTTTGATACGCCTGGTATTGGATATGACTGTAAAGTAATGTAGCTTCAGACACCTGGTATTGGATATGACTGCAAAGTAATGAGTTTGATACACCTGGTATTGAATATGACTGTAAAGTAATGTAGCTTCAGACACCTGGTATTGGATATGACTGTAAAGTAATGAGTTTGATACAACTGGTATTGGATATGACTGTAAAGTAATGAGTTTGATACACCTGTTATTGAATATGACTGTAAAGTAATGAGTTTGATACACCTGGTATTGGATATGACTGTAAAGTAATGAGTTTGATACACCTGGTATTGGATATGACTGTAAAGTAATGAGTTTGATATAACTGGTATTGGATATGACTGCAAAGTAATGAGTTTGATACAACTGGTATTGGATATGACTGTAAAGTAATGATTTTGAGACGCCTGGTATTGGATATGACTGTAAAGTAATGTAGCTTCAGACACCTGGTATTGGATATGACTGTAAAGTAATGCGTTTGATACACCTGGTATTGGATATGACTGTAAAGTAATGAGTTTGATACACCTGGTATTGGATATGACTGTAAAGTAATGAGTTTGATACAACTGGTATTGGATATGACTGTAAAGTAATGCGTTTGATACACCTGGTATTGGATATGACTGTAAAGTAATGAGTTTGATACAACTGGTATTGGATATGACTGTAAAGTAATGAGTTTGATACACCTGGTATTGGATATGACTGTAAAGTAATGAGTTTGATACACCTGGTATTGGATATGACTGTAAAGTAATGTAGCTTCAGACACCTGGTATTGGATATGACTGTAAAGTAATGTAGCTTCAGACACCTGGTATTGGATATGACTGTAAAGTAATGAGTTTGATACAACTGGTATTGGATATGACTGTAAAGTAATGAGTTTGATACACCTGTTATTGAATATGACTGTAAAGTAATGAGTTTGATACACCTGGTATTGGATATGACTGTAAAGTAATGAGTTTGATATAACTGGTATTGGATATGACTGCAAAGTAATGAGTTTGATACAACTGGTATTGGATATGACTGTAAAGTAATGATTTTGATACGCCTGGTATTGGATATGACTGTAAAGTAATGTAGCTTCAGACACCTGGTATTGGATATGACTGTAAAGTAATGAGTTTGATACAACTGGTATTGGATATGACTGTAAAGTAATGAGTTTGATACACCTGGTATTGGATATGACTGTAAAGTAATGAGTTTGATACACCTGGTATTGGATATGACTGTAAAGTAATGAGTTTAATACAACTGGTATTGGATATGACTGTAAAGTAATGAGTTTGATACAACTGGTATTGGATATGACTGTAAAGTAATGTAGCTTCAGACACCTGGTATTGAATATGACTGTAAAGTAATGAGTTTGATACACCTGGTATTGAATATGACTGTAAAGTAATGTAGCTTCAGATACCTGGTATTGGATATGACTGTAAAGTAATGAATTTAATACAACTGGTATTGGATATGACTGTAAAGTAATGAGTTTGATACAACTGGTATTGGATATGACTGTAAAGTAATGTAGCTTCAGACACCTGGTATTGAATATGACTGTAAAGTAATGAGTTTGATACACCTGGTATTGAATATGACTGTAAAGTAATGTAGCTTCAGATACCTGGTATTGGATATGACTGTAAAGTAATGAGTTTGATACAACTGGTATTGGATATGACTGTAAAGTAATGAGTTTGATACAACTGGTATTGGATATGACTGTAAAGTAATGAGTTTGATAAAACTGGTATTGGATATGACTGAAAAGTAATGAGTTTTATACACCTGGTTTTGGATATGACTGTAAAGTAATGAGTTTGATACACCTGGTATTGGATATGACTGTAAAGTAATGAGTTTGATACACCTGGTATTGGATATGACTGTAAAGTAATGAGTTTGATACAACTGGTATTGGATATGACTGTAAAGTAATGAGTTTGATACACCTGGTATTGGATATGACTGTAAAGTAATGAGTTTGATTCACCTGGTATTGGATATGACTGTAAAGTAATGTAGCTTCAGACACCTGGTATTGAATATGACTGTAAAGTAATGAGTTTGATACACCTGGTTTTGAATATGACTGTAAAGTAATGTAGCTTCAGACACCTGGTATTGGATATGACTGTAAAGTAATGAGTTTGATACAACTGGTATTGGATATGACTGTAAAGTAATGAGTTTGATACACCTGGTATTGGATATGACTGTAAAGTAATGAGTTTGATATAACTGGTATTGGATATGACTGCAAAGTAATGAGTTTGATACAACTGGTATTGGATATGACTGTAAAGTAATGATTTTGATACGCCTGGTATTGGATATGACTGTAAAGTAATGTAGCTTCAGACACCTGGTATTGGATATGACTGTAAAGTAATGAGTTTGATACAACTGGTATTGGATATGACTGTAAAGTAATGAGTTTGATACACCTGGTATTGGATATGACTGTAAAGTAATGAGTTTGATACACCTGGTATTGGATATGACTGTAAAGTAATGAGTTTAATACAACTGGTATTGGATATGACTGTAAAGTAATGAGTTTGATACACCTGGTATTGGATATGACTGTAAAGTAATGAGTTTGATACACCTGGTATTGAATATGACTGTAAAGTAATGTAGCTTCAGACACCTGGTATTGGATATGACTGTAAAGTAATGAGTTTGATACACCTGGTATTGGATATGACTGTAAAGTAATGTAGCTTCAGACACCTGGTATTGGATATGACTGTAAAGTAATGTAGCTTCAGACACCTGGTATTGGATATGACTGTAAAGTAATGAGTTTGATACAACTGGTATTGGATATGACTGTAAAGTAATGAGTTTGATACACCTGTTATTGAATATGACTGTAAAGTAATGAGTTTGATACACCTGGTATTGGATATGACTGTAAAGTAATGAGTTTGATATAACTGGTATTGGATATGACTGCAAAGTAATGAGTTTGATACAACTGGTATTGGATATGACTGTAAAGTAATGATTTTGATACGCCTGGTATTGGATATGACTGTAAAGTAATGTAGCTTCAGACACCTGGTATTGGATATGACTGTAAAGTAATGAGTTTGATACAACTGGTATTGGATATGACTGTAAAGTAATGAGTTTGATACACCTGGTATTGGATATGACTGTAAAGTAATGAGTTTGATACACCTGGTATTGGATATGACTGTAAAGTAATGAGTTTAATACAACTGGTATTGGATATGACTGTAAAGTAATGAGTTTGATACAACTGGTATTGGATATGACTGTAAAGTAATGTAGCTTCAGACACCTGGTATTGAATATGACTGTAAAGTAATGAGTTTGATACACCTGGTATTGAATATGACTGTAAAGTAATGTAGCTTCAGATACCTGGTATTGGATATGACTGTAAAGTAATGAATTTAATACAACTGGTATTGGATATGACTGTAAAGTAATGAGTTTGATACAACTGGTATTGGATATGACTGTAAAGTAATGTAGCTTCAGACACCTGGTATTGAATATGACTGTAAAGTAATGAGTTTGATACACCTGGTATTGAATATGACTGTAAAGTAATGTAGCTTCAGATACCTGGTATTGGATATGACTGTAAAGTAATGAGTTTGATACAACTGGTATTGGATATGACTGTAAAGTAATGAGTTTGATACAACTGGTATTGGATATGACTGTAAAGTAATGAGTTTGATAAAACTGGTATTGGATATGACTGAAAAGTAATGAGTTTTATACACCTGGTTTTGGATATGACTGTAAAGTAATGAGTTTGATACACCTGGTATTGAATATGACTGTAAAGTAATGAGTTTGATACACCTGGTATTGGATATGACTGTAAAGTAATGAGTTTGATACACCTGGTATTGGATATGACTGTAAAGTAATGAGTTTGATACACCTGGTATTGGATAAGACTGTAAAGTAATGAGTTTGATACAACTGGTATTGGATATGACTGTAAAGTAATGTAGCTTCAGACACCTGGTATTGGATATGACTGTAAAGTAATGAGTTTGATTCACCTGGTATTGGATATGACTGTAAAGTAATGTAGCTTCAGACACCTGGTATTGAATATGACTGTAAAGTAATGAGTTTGATACACCTGGTTTTGAATATGACTGTAAAGTAATGTAGCTTCAGACACCTGGTATTGGATATGACTGTAAAGTAATGAGTTTGATACAACTGGTATTGGATATGACTGTAAAGTAATGAGTTTGATACACCTGTTATTGAATATGACTGTAAAGTAATGAGTTTGATACACCTGGTATTGGATATGACTGTAAAGTAATGAGTTTGATACACCTGGTATTGGATATGACTGTAAAGTAATGAGTTTGATATAACTGGTATTGGATATGACTGCAAAGTAATGAGTTTGATACAACTGGTATTGGATATGACTGTAAAGTAATGATTTTGATACGCCTGGTATTGGATATGACTGTAAAGTAATGTAGCTTCAGACACCTGGTATTGGATATGACTGTAAAGTAATGCGTTTGATACACCTGGTATTGGATATGACTGTAAAGTAATGAGTTTGATACACCTGGTATTGGATATGACTGTAAAGTAATGAGTTTGATAGAACTGGTATTGGATATGACTGTAAAGTAATGAGTTTGATACACCTGGTATTGGATATGACTGTAAAGTAATGAGTTTGATACAACTGGTATTGGATATGACTGAAAAGTAATGAGTTTGATACACCTTGTTTTGGATATGACTGTAAAGTAATGAGTTTGATACACCTGGTATTGGATATGACTGTAAAGTAATGAGTTTGATACAACTGGTATTGGATATGACTGTAAAGTAATGCGTTTGATACACCTGGTATTGGATATGACTGTAAAGTAATGAGTTTGATACAACTGGTATTGGATATGACTGTAAAGTAATGAGTTTGATACACCTGGTATTGGATATGACTGTAAAGTAATGAGTTTGATACACCTGGTATTGGATATGACTGTAAAGTAATGTAGCTTCAGACACCTGGTATTGGATATGACTGTAAAGTAATGTAGCTTCAGACACCTGGTATTGGATATGACTGTAAAGTAATGAGTTTGATACAACTGGTATTGGATATGACTGTAAAGTAATGAGTTTGATACACCTGTTATTGAATATGACTGTAAAGTAATGAGTTTGATACACCTGGTATTGGATATGACTGTAAAGTAATGAGTTTGATATAACTGGTATTGGATATGACTGCAAAGTAATGAATTTGATACAACTGGTATTGGATATGACTGTAAAGTAATGATTTTGATACGCCTGGTATTGGATATGACTGTAAAGTAATGTAGCTTCAGACACCTGGTATTGGATATGACTGTAAAGTAATGAGTTTGATACACCTGGTATTGGATATGACTGTAAAGTAATGAGTTTGATACACCTGGTATTGGATATGACTGTAAAGTAATGAGTTTAATACAACTGGTATTGGATATGACTGTAAAGTAATGAGTTTGATACAACTGGTATTGGATATGACTGTAAAGTAATGTAGCTTCAGACACCTGGTATTGAATATGACTGTAAAGTAATGAGTTTGATACACCTGGTATTGAATATGACTGTAAAGTAATGTAGCTTCAGATACCTGGTATTGGATATGACTGTAAAGTAATGAATTTAATACAACTGGTATTGGATATGACTGTAAAGTAATGAGTTTGATACAACTGGTATTGGATATGACTGTAAAGTCATGTAGCTTCAGACACCTGGTATTGAATATGACTGTAAAGTAATGAGTTTGATACACCTGGTATTGAATATGACTGTAAAGTAATGTAGCTTCAGATACCTGGTATTGGATATGACTGTAAAGTAATGAGTTTGATACAACTGGTATTGGATATGACTGTAAAGTAATGAGTTTGATAAAACTGGTATTGGATATGACTGAAAAGTAATGAGTTTTATACACCTGGTTTTGGATATGACTGTAAAGTAATGAGTTTGATACACCTGGTATTGAATATGACTGTAAAGTAATGAGTTTGATACACCTGGTATTGGATATGACTGTAAAGTAATGAGTTTGATACACCTGGTATTGGATATGACTGTAAAGTAATGAGTTTGATACACCTGGTATTGGATATGACTGTAAAGTAATGAGTTTGATACACCTGGTATTGGATAAGACTGTAAAGTAATGAGTTTGATACAACTGGTATTGGATATGACTGTAAAGTAATGAGTTTGATACACCTGGTATTGGATATGACTGTAAAGTAATGAGTTTTATACACCTGGTTTTGGATATGACTGTAAAGTAATGAGTTTGATACACCTGGTATTGAATATGACTGTAAAGTAATGAGTTTGATACACCTGGTATTGGATATGACTGTAAAGTAATGTAGCTTCAGACACCTGGTATTGGATATGACTGTAAAGTAATGTAGCTTCAGACACCTGGTATTGGATATGACTGTAAAGTAATGAGTTTGATTCACCTGGTATTGGATATGACTGTAAAGTAATGTAGCTTCAGACACCTGGTATTGAATATGACTGTAAAGTAATGAGTTTGATACACCTGGTTTTGAATATGACTGTAAAGTAATGTAGCTTCAGACACCTGGTATTGGATATGACTGTAAAGTAATGAGTTTGATACAACTGGTATTGGATATGACTGTAAAGTAATGAGTTTGATACACCTGTTATTGAATATGACTGTAAAGTAATGAGTTTGATACACCTGGTATTGGATATGACTGTAAAGTAATGAGTTTGATACACCTGGTATTGGATATGACTGTAAAGTAATGAGTTTGATATAACTGGTATTGGATATGACTGCAAAGTAATGAGTTTGATACAACTGGTATTGGATATGACTGTAAAGTAATGATTTTGATACGCCTGGTATTGGATATGACTGTAAAGTAATGTAGCTTCAGACACCTGGTATTGGATATGACTGTAAAGTAATGAGTTTGATACAACTGGTATTGGATATGACTGTAAAGTAATGAGTTTGATACACCTGGTATTGGATATGACTGTAAAGTAATGAGTTTGATACACCTGGTATTGGATATGACTGTAAAGTAATGAGTTTAATACAACTGGTATTGGATATGACTGTAAAGTAATGAGTTTGATACACCTGGTATTGGATATGACTGTAAAGTAATGAGTTTGATACACCTGGTATTGAATATGACTGTAAAGTAATGTAGCTTCAGACACCTGGTATTGGATATGACTGTAAAGTAATGAGTTTGATACACCTGGTATTGGATATGACTGTAAAGTAATGTAGCTTCAGACACCTGGTATTGAATATGACTGTAAAGTAATGAGTTTGATACACCTGGTATTGAATATGACTGTAAAGTAATGTAGCTTCAGATACCTGGTATTGGATATGACTGTAAAGTAATGAGTTTGATACAACTGGTATTGGATATGACTGTAAAGTAATGCGTTTGATACACCTGGTATTGGATATGACTGTAAAGTAATGAGTTTGATACAACTGGTATTGGATATGACTGTAAAGTAATGAGTTTGATACACCTGGTATTGGATAAGACTGTAAAGTAATGAGTTTGATACAACTGGTATTGGATATGACTGTAAAGTAATGAGTTTGATACACCTGGTATTGGATATGACTGTAAAGTAATGAGTTTGATACAACTGGTATTGGATATGACTGTAAAGTAATGAGTTTGATACACCTGGTATTGGATATGACTGTAAAGTAATGAGTTTGATAGAACTGGTATTGGATATGACTGTAAAGTAATGAGTTTGATACAACTGGTATTGGATATGACTGTAAAGTAATGAGTTTGATACACCTGGTATTGGATATGACTGTAAAGTAATGAGTTTGATACACCTGGTATTGGATATGACTGTAAAGTAATGAGTTTGATACACCTGGTATTGGATATGACTGTAAAGTAATGAGTTTGATACACCTGGTATTGGATAAGACTGTAAAGTAATGAGTTTGATACAACTGGTATTGGATATGACTGTAAAGTAATGAGTTTGATACACCTGGTATTGGATATGACTGTAAAGTAATGAGTTTGATACAACTGGTATTGGATATGACTGTAAAGTAATGAGTTTGATACACCTGGTATTGGATATGACTGTAAAGTAATGAGTTTGATACACGTGGTATTGGATATGACTGTAAAGTAATGTAGCTTCAGACACCTGGTATTGGATATGACTGTAAAGTAATGTAGCTTCAGACACCTGGTATTGGATATGACTGTAAAGTAATGAGTTTGATTCACCTGGTATTGGATATGACTGTAAAGTAATGTAGCTTCAGACACCTGGTATTGAATATGACTGTAAAGTAATGAGTTTGATACACCTGGTATTGAATATGACTGTAAAGTAATGTAGCTTCAGACACCTGGTATTGGATATGACTGTAAAGTAATGAGTTTGATACAACTGGTATTGGATATGACTGTAAAGTAATGAGTTTGATACACCTGTTATTGAATATGACTGTAAAGTAATGAGTTTGATACACCTGGTATTGGATATGACTGTAAAGTAATGAGTTTGATACACCTGGTATTGGATATGACTGTAAAGTAATGAGTTTGATATAACTGGTATTGGATATGACTGCAAAGTAATGAGTTTGATACAACTGGTATTGGATATGACTGTAAAGTAATGATTTTGATACGCCTGGTATTGGATATGACTGTAAAGTAATGTAGCTTCAGACACCTGGTATTGGATATGACTGTAAAGTAATGAGTTTGATACAACTGGTATTGGATATGACTGTAAAGTAATTAGTTTGATACACCTGGTATTGGATATGACTGTAAAGTAATGAGTTTGATACACCTGGTATTGGATATGACTGTAAAGTAATGAGTTTGATACAACTGGTATTGGATATGACTGTAAAGTAATGAGTTTGATACAACTGGTATTGGATATGACTGTAAAGTAATGAGTTTGATACACCTGGTATTGAATATGACTGTAAAGTAATGAGTTTGATACACCTGGTATTGGATATGACTGTAAAGTAATGAGTTTGATACACCTGGTATTGAATATGACTGTAAAGTAATGAAGCTTCAGACTCCTGGTATTGGATATGACTGTAAAGTAATGAGTTTGATACACCTGGTATTGAATATGACTGTAAAGTAATGAGTTTGATACACCTGGTATTGAATATGACTGTAAAGTAATGAGTTTGATACACCTGGTATTGGATATGACTGTAAAGTAATGAGTTTGATACACCTGGTGTTGAATATGACTGTAAAGTAATGTAGCTTCAGACACCTGGTATTGGATATGACTGTAAAGTAATGAGTTTGATACACCTGGTATTGAATATGACTGTAAAGTAATGAGTTTGATACACCTGGTTTTGAATATGACTGTAAAGTAACTGTAATGTAAATTAACTATATGACAAAAAATGATGCACAGTCGTTTGTCTCTACATTAACTAACATATTCCTCTCGATTGTACATTTCGAGCTTGACTCGTTATGACGTTATAATTACATTTGTTTCCCCCGTAATGTTTGTCAGACATCTTTGCGGTGGCTCTTCGTTATTGGAACCACTCGATATGATTGGTCACATAAAAACCTTGGGACCCAAATGCACAATGAGTGCTCTAACACCCCCTTGTGGTGGTCTGGAGCAATGACGCCATGACGCTGGGAACCTCTCAGTCCCGCGGTGCAAGCTCACCACTTTTAAAGGAGGAACCACTGCCATTGAGGACATCTCCCCAACACAGAGGAGGAACAGATCAACAGACACCTCGCCCAGACCAGACCTGTGGGACCAACACCGAGAGGACTGACATCCAGACCACACCTCACCTATGTGAGAATACTGTTCATTGACTACAGCTCAGCGTTCAACACCATAGTGCCCTCAAAGCTCATCACTAAGCTAAGGACCCTGGGACTAAACACCTCCCTCTGCAACTGGATCCTGGACTTCCTGACGGGCCGCCCCCCAGGTGGTGAGGGACAGCCTATAGGGAGGAGGTCAGAGACCTGGCCGGGTTGTGCCAGAATAACAACCTATCCCTCAACGTAACCAACAGGAAAAGTAGGACAAAAAAGACTACAGGAAAAGGAGGACAGAGCACGCCCCCCCATTCTCATCAGGTTGAGAGCTTCAAATTCCTTGGTGTCCACATCAACAACAAACTAGAATGGTCCAAACACACCAAGACAGTCGTGAAGAGGGCACAGCAGAGCCTATTCCCCCTCAGGAAATTAAAAAGTTTTGGCATGGGTCCTGACATCCTCAAAAGGTTCTACAGCTGCACCATCGAGAGCATCCTGACTGGTTGCATCACCGCCTGGTACGGCAACTGCTCAGCCTCCGACCGCAAGGCACTACAAAGGGTAGGGCGTACGGCCCAGTACATCACTGGGGCTAAGCTGCCTGCCATCCAGGACCTCTACACCAGGCGGTGTCAGAGGAAGGCCCTAAAAATTGTCAAAACCACAGACACTCCAGTCATAGACTGTTCTCTCTACTACCGCATGGCAAGTTGTACCGGAGCGCCAAGTCTCGGACAAAAAGGCTTCTCAATAGTTTTTACCCCCAAGCCATAAGACTCCTGAACAGGTAATCAAATGGCTACCCGGACTATCTGCATTGTATTCAGCATTTCACTGTGAGGTCTACTACACCTGTTGTATTCAGCATTTCACTGTAAGGTCTACTACACCTGTTGTATTCAGCATTTCACTGTAAGGTCTACTACACCTGTTGTATTCAGCATTTTGTATTCGACAAATAAACTTTGATTTGACCACCAGCCACTTCCACACCTCAAAAGGAACATAAATTTCAACATACCAATTAAGATCTGGCAAAATATACTTGAATCAGTCATAGAACCCATTGCCCTCTATGGTTAAGAATGTGTTCTTAACTGACTTGCCTGGTTAAATAAAGGTAAAATTAAAAAATTAAAAAAATTAAATGGTTGTGAGGTCTGGGGTCCGCTCACCAACCAAGACTTCACAAAATGGGCCAAACACCAAATTGAGACTCTGCATGCCGAGTACAGAGTATATAGTCCATCTGTAAATAGCCCACCCAGCCCCATACTGTTTTTATTTACTTTTCTGCTCTTTTGCACACCAGTATCTCTACCTGCACATCATCCTCATCAAGCTCATTTATCACTCAAGTGTTAATCTGCTAAATTGTAACAATTCGCTCCTATGGCCTATTTATTGTCTACCTCCTCATGCCTTTTGCACACACTGTATATACACTTTCTTTTTTCTACTGTGTCATTGACTTGTTTATTGTGTTATTGGCTTGTTTATTGTTTACTCCATGTGTAACTCTGTGTTGCTGTCTGTTCACACTGCTATGCTTTATCTTGGCCAGGTCACAATTGTAAATGAGAACTTGTTCTCAACTTGCCTACCTGGTTAAATAAAGGTGAAATAAAATAATAATTAAAAATAATTAAAAATGCAGAATTCTGCAAAAATATTGCATGCAGAGCAGAATTAGGCCAATACCAGCTAATTAGCAAAATCCAGAAAAGAGCCGTTAAATTCTACAGCCACCTAAAAGGAAGCGATTCCCAAACCTTCCGTAACAAAGCCATCACCTACAGAGAGATGAACCTGGAGAAGAGTCCCCTAAGCAAGCTGGTCCTGGGAATCTGTGGGGTGTGTTTGTGTTTGTGAACAGAGCCCCAGGACAGCAACACAATTAGACCCAACCAAATCACGAGAAAACAAGAAGATAATTACTTGACACATTAGAAAGAATTAATAAAAAAAACAGAGCAATCTAGAATGTTATTTGGCCTTACACAGAGAGTACACAGTGATAGAATACCTGACCACTGTGACTGAACCAAAATTAAGGAAAACGTTGACTATATACAGACCCAGTGAGCACCATCTCTTTAGGAGACTGGACCCCCTAACCCATCTCTTTAGGAGACTGGACCCCTAACCCATCTCTTCAGGAGACTGGACCCTAACCCATCTCTTTAGGAGACTGGACCCTAACCCATCTCTTTAGGAGACTGGACCCTAACCCAACTCTTTAGGAGACTGGACCCTAACCCATCTCTTTAGGAGACTGGACCCTAACCCATCTCTTTAGGAGACTGGACCCTAACCCATCTCTTTAGGAGACTGGACCCTAACCCAACTCTTTAGTAGACTGGACCCTAACCCATCTCTTTAGGAGACTGGACCCTAACCCAACTCTTTAGGAGACTGGACCCTAACCCATCTCTTTAGGAGACTGGACCCTAACCCATCTCTTTAGGAGACTGGACCCCTAACCCATCTCTTCAGGAGACTGGACCCTAACCCATCTCTTTAGGAGACTGGACCCTAACCCATCTCTTTAGGAGACTGGACCCTAACCCAACTCTTTAGGAAACTGGACCCTAACCCATCTCTTTAGGAGACTGGACCCCTAACCCATCTCTTTAGGAGACTGGACCCCCTAACCCATCTCTTTAGGAGACTGGACACCCTAACCCATCTCTTTAGGAGACTGGACCCTAACCCATCTATTTAGGAGACTGGAACCCCTAACCCATCTCTTTAGGAGACTGGACCCCTAACCCATCTCTTTAGGAGACTGGACCCTAACCCATCTCTTTAGGAGACTGGACCCCTAACCCATCTCTATAGGAGACTGGACCCTAACCCATCTCTTTAGGAGACTGGATCCCCTAACCCATCTCTTTAGGAGACTGGACCCCTAACCCATCTCTTTAGGAGACTGGACCCCCTAACCCATCTATTTAGGAGACTAGACCCTAACCCATCTCTTTAGGAGACTGGACCCCTAACCCATCTCTTTAGGAGACTGGACCCCTAACCCATCTCTTTAGGAGACTGGACCCTAACCCATCTCTTTAGGAGACTGGACCCTAACCCAACTCTTTAGGAGACTGGACGCCTAACCCATCTATTTAGGAGACTGGACCCTAACCCATCTCTTTAGGAGACTGGACCCTAACCCATCTCTTTAGGAGACTGGACCCTAACCCAACTCTTTAGGAGACTGGACCCTAACCCATCTCTTTAGGAGACTGGACCCTAACCCATCTCTTTAGTAGACTGGACCCCCTAACCCATCTCTTTAGGAGACTGGACCCTAACCCATCTCTTTAGGAGACTGGACCCCTAACCCATCTCTTTAGGAGACTGGACCCTAACCCAACTCTTTAGGAGACTGGACCCCTAACCCATCTCTTTAGGAGACTGGACCCTAACCCATCTCTTTAGGAGACTGGACCCTAACCCATCTCTTTAGTAGACTGGACCCCCTAACCCATCTCTTTAGGAGACTGGACACCCGAACCCATCTCTTTAGGAGACTGGACCCTAACCCATCTCTTTAGGAGACTGGACCCCTAACCCATCTCTTTAGGAGACTGGACCCCTAACCCATCTCTTTAGGAGACTGGACCCTAACCCATCTCTTTAGGAGACTGGACCCCTAACCCATCTCTTTAGGAGACTGGACCCCTAACCCATCTCTTTAGGAGACTGGACCCCCTAACCCATCACTTTAGGAGACTGGACCCTAACCCATCTATTTAGGAGACTGGACCCCTAACCCATCTCTTTAGGAGACTGGACCCCTAACCCATCTATTTAGGAGACTGGACCCTAACACATCTCTTTAGAGACTGGACCCCTAACCCATCTCTTTAGGAGACTGGACACCCTAATCCATCTCTTTAGGAGACTGGACCCTAACCCATCTATTTAGGAGACTGGACCCCTAACCCATCTATTTAGAACTGTGTACCCGTAATTTGATGTCGCAGTACATCAGGGGCCACCAGCTACATGAGTTGGAGGAACCCAGCCTTTACATCATAGAATATGTCCTGTCTTTGTCAAACCGAAGGCTTCTGATGTCATTCTGTACAACATTGCTATGTTACAAGATTGATGATGCATTAGGACATAATATAGCTCATCTGCAGCTGATTGACAGGACCATACCAGTTACCAGATTAACTACGGTGGCCCGGCAGGGTCATCTCATCTCCTAGAATCACCAGGCCATTAAATCAACATTAATTAATCTGAATCGTACTCTGTGTCTGTGTGTCTGTGTGTCTGTGCGTGCGTGTATTTCAATAGGAACACATTCCAGAGAAGTGTAGTGTGTTTCAATAGAGACACATTCCAGAGAAGTGTAGTGTATTTCAATAGGAACACATTCCAGAGAAGTGTAGTGTGTTTCAATAGAGACACATTCCAGAGAAGTGTAGTGTATTTCAATAGGAACACATTCCAGAGAAGTGTAGTGTGTTTCAATAGAGACACATTCCAGAGAAGTGTAGTGTGTTTCAATAGAGACACATTCCAGAGAAGTGTAGTGTGTTTCAATAGTAACACATTCCAGAGAAGTGTAATGTGTTTCAATAGGAACACATTCCAGAGAGTGTAGTGTGTTTCAATAGGAACACATTCCAGAGAAGTGTAGTGTGTTTCAATAGGAACACATTCCAGAGAAGTGTAGTGTGTTTCAATAGAGACACATTCCAGAGAAGTGTAGTGTATTTCAATAAGAACACATTCCAGAGAGTGTAGTGTGTTTCAATAGAGACACATTCCAGAGAAGTGTAGTGTATTTCAGTAAGAACACATTCCAAAGAAGTGTAGTGTAGTGTATTTCAATGGAGACACATTCCAGAGAAGTGTAATGTGTTTCAATAGGAACACATTCCAGAGAAGTGTAGTGTATTTCAATAGAGACACATTCCAGAGAAGTGTAGTGTATTTCAATAAGAACACATTCCAGAGAGTGCAGTGTGTTTCAATAGAGACACATTCCAGAGAAGTGTAGTGTATTTCAATAAGAACACATTCCAAAGAAGTGTAGTGTAGTGTATTTCAAGAGACACATTCCAGAGAAGTGTAGTGTCTTTCAATAGGAACACATTCCAGAGAGTGTAGTGTATTTCAATAGAGACACATTCCAGAGAAGTGTAGTGTATTTCAATAAGAACACATTCCAGAGAGTGTAGTGTGTTTCAATAGAGACACATTCCAGAGAAGTGTAGTGTATTTCAATAAGAACACATTCCAGAGAGTGTAGTGTGTTTCAATAGAGACACATTCCAGAGAAGTGTAGTGTATTTCAGTAAGAACACATTCCAAAGAAGTGTAGTGTAGTGTATTTCAATAGAGACACATTCCAGAGAAGTGTAATGTGTTTCAATAGGAACACATTCCAGAGAAGTGTAGTGTATTTCAATAGAGACACATTCCAGAGAAGTGTAGTGTATTTCAATAAGAACACATTCCAAAGAAGTGTAGTGTAGTGTATTTCAAGAGACACATTCCAGAGAAGTGTAGTGTCTTTCAATAGGAACACATTCCAGAGAGTGTAGTGTATTTCAATAGAGACACATTCCAGAGAAGTGTAGTGTATTTCAATAGAGACACATTCCAGAGAAGTGTAGTGTGTTTTAATAGGAACACATTCCAGAGAGTGTAGTGTGTTTCAATAGAGACACATTCCAGAGAAGTGTAGTGTATTTCAATAGAGACACATTCCAGAGAAGTGTGAAAGAGATCGAGAGAGAGACGGGGAGAGAGAGAGAGACGGGGAGAGAGAGAGACGGGGAGTGAGAGAGAGATGGGGAGAGAGAGAGGAGAGAAACAGAGAGAGACGGGGAGAGAGAGAGAGACGGGGAGAGAGAGAGACGGGGAGAGAGAGAGAGACAGGGAGAGAGAGAGACGGGGAGAGAGAGAGACAGGGAGAGAGAGAGACAGGGAGAGAGAGAGAGAGAGACGGGAGAGAGAGAGAAACAGAGAGAGATGGGGAGAGAGAGAGACGGGAGAGAGAGAGAGAAACAGAGAGAGAGACGGGGAGAGAGAGAGAGAAACAGAGAGAGAGACAGGAGAGAGAGAGAGAAACAGAGAGAGACGGGGAGAGAGAGAGACGGGGAGAGAGAGAGAGAAACAGAGAGAGAGACGGGAGAGAGAGAGAAACAGAGAGAGAGAGACGGGGAGAGAGAGAGAGAGAGACGGGAGAGAGAGAGACAGGGAGAGAGAGAGACGGGGAGAGAGAGAGAGAAACAGAGAGAGAGACGGGAGAGAGAGAGAGAGAGAGAGAGAGAGAGAGAGACGGGAGAGAGAGAGAGAAACAGAGAGAGAGACGGGAGAGAGAGAGAGAAACAGAGAGAGCTCAGCTCAAGGAGATTCTTTACCTCCACAGATAAACAGAGGGCGGCCTGAAGGATGGACCGATTGTAATTGACAAGCCAAATGTTTTCCCATAATTGCTTCAGGCTGTGTTTGTTTAAACTGTCTGTACTCTGTTTAGATCTCAGCCTTATTCTGTACCTCATCTAGAGTACCACTTAATGTCTCAGACTAATATCAAACATATCTCCTCTCTTCTGTATCCCCTCTCCTCTCCTCTATATCTCCTCTCCTCTCTTCTGTATCCCCTCTCCTCTCCTCTATATCTCCTCTCCTCTATTTCTCCTCTGCTCTCTTCCATATCTCCTCTCCTCTCTTCTAAATCTCCTCTCCACTCTCTATATCTCCTCTCTAACATATCTCCTCTCCTCTCTCTCCTATATCTCTTCTCCTCTCTCTTCTATATCTCCTCTACATTCTTCTATATCTTCTCTCTAACATATCTCTTCTCCTCTCTCTTCTGTATCCCCTCTCCTCTCTTCTATATCTCCTCTCCTCTCTCTCCTATATCTCTTCTCCTCTCCCTTCTGTATCTCCTCTCCTCTCTTCTGTATCCCCTCTCCTCTCTTCTATATCTCCTCTCCTCTCTTCTAAATCTCCTCTCCACTCTTCTATATCTCCTCTCTTCTATATCTCCTCTCTTCTATATCTCCTCTCTTCTATATCTCCTCTCTTCTATATCTCCTCTCTTCTATATCTCCTCTCCTCTCTCTCCTATATCTCTTCTCCTCTCCCTTCTGTATCTCCTCTCCTCTCTTCTGTATCCCCTCTCCTCTCTTTTATATCTCCTCTCCTCTCTTCTAAATCTCCTCTCCACTCTTCTATATCTCCTCTCTTCTATATCTCCTCTCCTCTCTCTTCTGTATCCCCTCTCCTCTCTTCTATATCTCCTCTCCTCTCTCTTCTGTATCACCTCTCCTCTCTTCTATATCTCCTCTCCTCTCTCTTCTGTATCCCCTCTCCTCTCTTCTATATCTTCTCTCCTCTCTCTTCTGTATCCCCTCTCCTCTCTTCTATATCTCCTCTCCTCTCTCTTCTGTATCACCTCTCCTCTCTTCTATATCTCCTCTCCTCTCTCTTCTGTATCCCCTCTCCTCTCTTCTATATCTCCTCTCCTCTCTCTTCTGTATCCCCTCTCCTCTCTTCTATATCTCCTCTCCTCTCTCTTCTGTATCACCTCTCCTCTCTTCTATATCTCCTCTCCTCTCTCTTCTGTATCACCTCTCCTCTCTTCTATATCTCCTCTCTCTTCTGTATCCCCTCTCCTCTCTTCTGTATCCCCTCTCCTCTCCTCTATATATCCTCTCCTCTCTTCTATATCTCCTCTCCTCTCTCTTCTATATCTCTTCTCCTCTCTCTTCTATATCTCCTCTCCTCTCTCCTATATCTCCTCTCCTCTCTCTCTTATATCTCTTCTCCTCTCTCTTCTAAATCTCCTCTCCACTCTTCTATATCTTCTCTCTAACATCTCTCCTCTCTCTTCTGTATCCCCTCTCCTCTCTTCTATATCTCCTCTCCTCTCTCTTCTGTATCCCCTCTCCTCTCTTCTGTATCCCCTCTCCTCTCTTCTATATATCCTCTCCTCTCTTCTATATCCCCTCTCCTCTCTTCTATATCTCTTCTCCTCTCTCTCCTATATCTCCTCTCCTCTCTTCTTTATCTCCTCTCCTCTCTCTTCTGTATCCCCTCTCCTCTCTTCTATATCTCCTCTCCTCTCTCTTATATATCTCTTCTCCTCTCTTCTTTATCTCCTCTCCTGTCTCTTCTGTATCCCCTCTCCCCTCCTCTAAATCTCCTCTCCTCTCTTCTATATCTTCTCTCTAACATATCTCCTCTCCTCTCTCTTCTATATCTCCTCTCCTCTCTTCTTTATCTCCTCGCCTCTCCTGTATCCCCTCTCCTCTCTTCTATATCTCCTCTCCTCTCTCTTCTATATCTCCTCTCCACTCTTCTATATCTCCTCTCCTCTCTCTCCTATATCTCTTCTCCTCTCCCTTCTGTATCTCCTCTCCTCTCTTCTGTATCCCCTCTCCTCTCTTCTATATCTCCTCTCCTCTCTTCTATATCTCCTCTCCACTCTTCTATATCTCCTCTCCACTCTTCTATATCTCCTCTCTTCTATATCTCCTCTCTTCTATATCTCCTCTCTTCTATATCTCCTCTCCTCTCTCTCCTATATCTCTTCTCCTCTCCCTTCTGTATCTCCTCTCCTCTCTTCTGTATCCCCTCTCCTCTCTTTTATATCTCCTCTCCTCTCTTCTAAATCTCCTCTCCACTCTTCTATATCTCCTCTCTTCTATATCTCCTCTCCTCTCTCTTCTGTATCCCCTCTCCTCTCTTCTATATCTCCTCTCCTCTCTCTTCTGTATCACCTCTCCTCTCTTCTATATCTCCTCTCCTCTCTCTTCTGTATCCCCTCTCCTCTCTTCTATATCTCCTCTCCTCTCTCTTCTGTATCCCCTCTCCTCTCTTCTATATCTCCTCTCCTCTCTCTTCTGTATCACCTCTCCTCTCTTCTATATCTCCTCTCCTCTCTCTTCTGTATCACCTCTCCTCTCTTCTATATCTCCTCTCCTCTCTCTTCTGTATCCCCTCTCCTCTATATCTCCTCTCCTCTCTCTTCTGTATCCCCTCTCCTCTCTTCTGTATCCCCTCTCCTCTCTTCTGTATCCCCTCTCCTCTCTTCTGTATATCCTCTCCTCTCTTCTATATCTCCTCTCCTCTCTCTTCTATATCTCTTCTCTCTCCTATATCTCCTCTCCTCTCTCCTATATCTCCTCTCCTCTCTCTCTTATATCTCTTCTCCTCTCTCTTCTAAATCTCCTCTCCACTCTTCTATATCTTCTCTCTAACATCTCTCCTCTCTTCTGTATCCCCTCTCCTCTCTTCTATATCTCCTCTCCTCTCTCTTCTGTATCCCCTCTCCTCTCTTCTGTATCCCCTCTCCTCTCTTCTATATATCCTCTCCTCTCTTCTATATATCCTCTCCTCTCTTCTATATCTCCTCTCCTCTCTCTTCTATATCTCTTCTCCTCTCTCTCCTATATCTCCTCTCCTCTCTTCTTTATCTCCTCTCCTCTCTCTTCTGTATCCCCTCTCCTCTCTTCTATATCTCCTCTCCTCTCTCTTATATATCTCTTCTCCTCTCTTCTTTATCTCCTCTCCTGTCTCTTCTGTATCCCCTCTCCCCTCCTCTAAATCTCCTCTCCTCTCTTCTATATCTTCTCTCTAACATATCTCCTCTCCTCTCTCTTCTATATCTCCTCTCCTCTCTTCTTTATCTCCTCGCCTCTCCTGTATCCCCTCTCCTCTCTTCTATATCTCCTCTCCTCTCTCTTCTATATCTCCTCTCCTCTCTTCTGTATCTCCTCCTCTCTCTTCTGTATCCCCTCTCCTCTCTTCTATATCTCCTCTCCTCTCTCTCCTATATCTCTTCTCCTCTCCCTTCTGTATCTCCTCTCCTCTCTTCTGTATCCCCTCTCCTCCCTTCTATATCTCCTCTCCTCTCTTCTAAATCTCCTCTCCACTCTTCTATATCTCCTCTCTTCTATATCTCCTCTCCTCTCTCTCCTATATCTCTTCTCCTCTCCCTTCTGTATCTCCTCTCCTCTCTTCTGTATCCCCTCTCCTCTCTTTTGTATCTCCTCTCCTCTCTTCTAAATCTCCTCTCCACTCTTCTATATCTCCTCTCTTCTATATCTCCTCTCCTCTCTCTTCTGTATCCCCTCTCCTCTCTTCTATATCTCCTCTCCTCTCTTCTATATCTCCTCTCCTCTCTCTTCTGTATCACCTCTCCTCTCTTCTATATCTCCTCTCCTCTCTCTTCTGTATCCCCTCTCCTCTCTTCTATATCTTCTCTCCTCTCTCTTCTGTATCCCCTCTCCTCTCTTCTATATCTCCTCTCCTCTCTCTTCTATATCTCCTCTCCTCTCTCTCCTATATCTCCTCTCCTCTCTCTCTTATATCTCTTCTCCTCTCTCTTCTAAATCTCCTCTCCACTCCTCTATATCTTCTCTCTAACATATCTCCTCTCCTCTCTCTTCTGTATCCCCTCTCCTCTCTTCTATATCTCCTCTCCTCTCTCTTCTGTATCCCCTCTCCTCTCTTCTGTATCCCCTCTCCTCTCTTCTATATCTCCTCTCCTCTCTCTTCTATATCTCCTCTCCTCTCTCTTCTATATCTCTTCTCCTCTCTCCTATATCTCCTCTCCTCTCTCCTATATCTCCTCTCCTCTCTCTCTTATATCTCTTCTCCTCTCTCTTCTAAATCTCCTCTCCACTCTTCTATATCTTCTCTCTAACATCTCTCCTCTCTCTTCTGTATCCCCTCTCCTCTCTTCTGTATCCCCTCTCCTCTCTTCTATATATCCTCTCCTCTCTTCTATATCTCCTCTCCTCTCTCTTCTATATCTCTTCTCCTCTCTCTCCTATATCTCCTCTCCTCTCTTCTTTATCTCCTCTCCTCTCTCTTCTGTATCCCCTCTCCTCTCTTCTATATCTCCTCTCCTCTCTCTTATATATCTCTTCTCCTCTCTTCTTTATCTCCTCTCCTCTCTCTTCTGTATCCCCTCTCCCCTCCTCTAAATCTCCTCTCTTCTATATCTTCTCTCTAACATATCTCCTCTCCTCTCTCTTCTATATCTCCTCTCCTCTCTTCTTTATCTCCTCGCCTCTCCTGTATCCCCTCTCCTCTCTTCTATATCTCCTCTCCTCTCTCTTCTATATCTCCTCTCCACTCTTCTATATCTCCTCTCCTCTCTTCTGTATCTCCTCTCCTCTCTCTTCTGTATCCCCTCTCCTCTCTCTTCTAAATCTCCTCTCCACTCTTCTATATCTTCTCTCTAACATCTCTCCTCTCTCTTCTGTATCCCCTCTCCTCTCTTCTATATCTCCTCTCCTCTCTCTTCTGTATCCCCTCTCCTCTCTTCTGTATCCCCTCTCCTCTCTTCTATATATCCTCTCCTCTCTTCTATATCTCCTCTCCTCTCTCTTCTATATCTCTTCTCCTCTCTCTCCTATATCTCCTCTCCTCTCTTCTTTATCTCCTCTCCTCTCTCTTCTGTATCCCCTCTCCTCTCTTCTATATCTCCTCTCCTCTCTCTTATATATCTCTTCTCCTCTCTTCTTTATCTCCTCTCCTCTCTCTTCTGTATCCCCTCTCCCCTCCTCTAAATCTCCTCTCCTCTCTTCTATATCTTCTCTCTAACATATCTCCTCTCCTCTCTCTTCTATATCTCCTCTCCTCTCTTCTTTATCTCCTCGCCTCTCCTGTATCCCCTCTCCTCTCTTCTATATCTCCTCTCCTCTCTCTTCTATATCTCCTCTCCACTCTTCTATATCTCCTCTCCTCTGTATCTCCTCTCCTCTCTCTTCTGTATCCCCTCTCCTCTCTCTTCTAAATCTCCTCTCCACTCTTCTATATCTTCTCTCTAACATCTCTCCTCTCTCTTCTGTATCCCCTCTCCTCTCTTCTATATCTCCTCTCCTCTCTCTTCTGTATCCCCTCTCCTCTCTCTTCTGTATCCCCTCTCCTCTCTCTTCTATATATCATCTCCTCTCTTCTATATCTCCTCTCCTCTCTCTTCTATATCTCTTCTCCTCTCTCTCCTATATCTCCTCTCCTCTCTTCTTTATCTCCTCTCCTCTCTCTTCTGTATCCCCTCTCCTCTCTTCTATATCTCCTCTCCTCTCTCTTATATATCTCTTCTCCTCTCTTCTTTATCTCCTCTACTCTCTCTTCTGTATCCCCTCTCCCCTCCTCTAAATCTCCTCTCCTCTCTTCTATATCTTCTCTTCTCTATAACATATCTTCTCCTCTCTCTTCTAAATCTCCTTTCCACTCTTCTATATCTCCTCTCTAACATATCTCCTCTCCTCTCTCTTCTGTATCCCCTCTCCTCTCTTCTATATCTCCTCTCCTCTCTCTTCTGTATCCCCTCTCCTCTCTTCTATATCTCCTCTCCTCTGTATCTCCTCTCCTCTCTTCTATATTCCTTCTCCTCTCTCCTATATCTCCTCTCCTCTCTGGATTATCCCCACTCTAATCAGATTTGCACGTTGCCGTGGTGTGATGCCAGGGTTTGTTGCCATGCCGTAACCAGGGGGGTTTCTGGTTCCTTCAAGCGAAGGATGTGCCAAACCTCTGTTTACTGTGGGTTGTCCTTCTCAGCTACCCTCTCTCTACCTCTCTGGTTACTGTGGGTTGTCCTTCTCAGCTACCCTCTCTCTACCTCTCTGGTTACTGTGGGTTGTCCTTCTCAGCTACCCTCTCTCTACCTCTCTGGTTACTGTGGGTTGTCCTTCTCAGCTACCCTCTCTCTACCTCTCTGGTTACTGTGGGTTGTCCTTCTCAGCTACCCTCTCTCTACCTCTCTGGTTACTGTGGGTTGTCCTTCTCAGCTACCCTCTCTCTACCTCTCTGGTTACTGTGGGTTGTCCTTCTCAGCTACCCCCTCTCTACCTCTGGTTACTGTGGGTTGTCCTTCTCAGCTACCCTCTCTCTACCTCTCTGGTTACTGTGGGTTGTCCTTCTCAGCTACCCTCTCTCTACCTCTCTGTCTCTCAACCTGTCTCTCAACCTGTCTCTCAACCTGTCTCTCAACCTCTAACCTGTCTCTCTAATCTGTCTCTCAACCTGTCTCTCTAACCTGTCTCTCTAACCTGTCTCTCTAACCTGTCTCTCTAATCGGTCTCTCAACCGGTCTCTCTAACCTGTCTCTCTAACCTGTCTCTAACCTGTCTCTCTACCCTGTCTCTCTACCCTGTCTCTCAACCTGTCTCTCAACCTGTCTCTCAACCTGTCTCTCTACCCTGTCTTGTCGACCATAGAGACAGTAACACTCTGACTGTAGGCAATAGAGACAGTAACACTCTGAATGTAGAAAATAGAGACAGTAACACTCTGACTGTGGACCATTGAGACTGTAGCACTCTGACTGTAGACAATAGAGACAGTAACACTCTGACTGTAGACCATAGAGACTGTAGCACTCTGACTGTAGACAATAGAGACAGTAACACTCTGACTGTAGACCACAGAGACAGTAACACTCTGACTGTAGACAATAGAGACAGTAACACTCTGACTGTAGACCATAGAGACAGTAACACTCTGACAAGACAATAGAGACAGTAACACTCTGACTGTAGACAATAGAGACAGTAACACTCTGACAAGACAATAGAGACAGTAACACTCTGACTGTAGACAATGGAGACTGTAACACTCTGACTGTAGACAATAGAGACTGTAACACTCTGACTGTAGACAATAGAGACTGTAACACTCTGACAAGACAATAGAGACAGTAACACTCTGACTGTAGACAATAGAGACAGTAACACTCCGACTGTAGACAATAGAGACAGTAACACTCTGACTGTAGACCATAGAGACAGTAACACTCTGACTGTAGACAATAGAGACAGTGACACTCTGACTATAGACAATAGAGACAGTAACACTCTGACTGTAGACAATAGAGACAGTAACACTCTGACTGTCGACAATAGAGACAGTAACACTCTGACTAGACAATAGAGACAGTAACACTCTGACTAGACAATAGAGACAGTAACACTCTGACTATAGACAATAGAGACAGTAACACTCTGACTATAGACAATAGAGACAGTAACACTCTGACTGTAGACAATAGAGACAGTAACACTCTGACTGTAGACAATAGAGACAGTAACACTCTGACTGTAGACAATAGAGACAGTAACACTCTGACTAGACAATGGAGACAGTAACACTCTGACTGTAGACAATAGAGACAGTAACACTCTGACTGTCGACAATAGAGACAGTAACACTCTGACTGTAGACAATAGAGACAGTAACACTCTGACTGTAGACAATAGAGACAGTAACACTCTGACTGTAGACAATAGAGACAGTAACACTCTGACTAGACAATGGAGACAGTAACACTCTGACTGTAGACAATAGAGTGTGTTTAGAAGTTAACAAGAAGACTATAATGTGATAATCCATTTCCCTTTTCCTCAGTACTCTGAAGATCTTTGTATTCTGAAGCTGTCAGCCTGTATTAGTCCGGAACAAACACAATGTAATGACATTTCTTTATGTCATTAAATGCAGGTCTCTGACTCTCTCCGCCTTCATCTCTGACTCTCCCTCCCTCTCTCTCTCTGCCCCCTTCTCTGAGTTGATGACTCATGGTGCAATCATAACTGTCACGCCCTGACCATAGAGAGCCTTTTTAATTTGAGAACAAGGCTACCTAAATTCTACCTGCACATTGATTGTAGTACCCGCTCGAGCAAAACATTGGACCTCCAACTTCCACAATGCATACAAGGCCCTCCCCGTCCTCCCATCGGCAAATCTGACCATGACTCCATCTTGTTGCTCCCCTCCTATAGGCAGAAACTAAAACAGGAAGTGCACGTACTTAGGTCTATCCAATTCTGATCTGACCAATCAGATTCCACATTTCAAGATTGCTTCGATCATGTGGACTGGGATATGTTCCAGGTAGCTTCAGACAATAACATTGACGTATACGCTTACTCGGTGAGTGAGTTTATTAGGAAGTGTATAGGAGATGTTGTACCCACTGTGACTATTAAAACCTTCAATAACCAGAAACATGATGGCAGCAGTCTTGCAAAACTGAAAGCGCGAACCACTGCTTTAAATCATGTACAGCTGCAGCGATCGGTTAGCTGCTCAGATAGCAGATGTTTGAAGTTGGTGAAGGGAGATAAAAGTCCCAACTTCAGCGGTTTTTGCAATTCATTCCAGTCGCAGCAGAGAACTGGAACAAAAGGCGGCCAAATGAGGTGTTGGCTTTAGGGATGATCAGTGAGATACACCTGCTGGAGCGTGTGCTTTGGGTGGGTGATGCCATCGTGACCAGTGAACTGAGATCAACTGAGATCATGGTCCTAGGGCTCAGGTCCTCAGAGAGAGAGAAAGAAAGAGAGAATTAGAGAGAGCACATGTGGGGTGGCCAGTCCTCTTCTGGCTGTGCCTGGGTGGAGATTATAACAGAACATGGCCAAGATGTTCAAATGTTCATAAATGACCAGCATGGTCGAATAATAATAAGGCAGACCAGTTGAAACTGGAGCAGCAGCACAGCCAGGTGGACTGGGGACAGCAAGGAGTCATCATGTCAGGTAGTCCTGGGGCATGGTCCTAGGGCTCAGGTCCTCCGAGAGAGAGAAGGAGAGAATTAGAGAACGCACACTTAGATTCACACAGGACACCGAATAGGACAGGAGAAGTACTCCAGATATAAAAAACTGACCCTAGCCCCCCGACACATAAACTACTGCAGCATAAATACTGGAGGCTGAGACAGGAGGGGTCAGGAGACACCCCCGGACAGGGCCAAACAGGAAGGATATAACCCCACCCACTTTGCCAAAGCACAGCCCCCACACCACTAGAGGGATATCTTCAATCACCAACTTACCATCCTGAGACAAGGCCGAGTATAGCCCACAAAGATTTCCGCCACGGCACAACCCAAGGGGGGGGGGGACGCCAACCCAGACAGGATGACCACATCAGTGACTCAACCCACTCAAGTGACGCACCCCTCCCAGGGACGGTATGAAAGAGCCCGAGTAAGCCAGTGATTCAGCCCCTGTAATAGGGTTAGAGGCAGAGAATCCCAGTGGAAAAAGGGAACCGGCCAGGCAATTTCCGTTCACCTTCACACTCCTGGGCCAGACTACACTCAATCATATGACCCACTGAAGAGATGAGTCTTCAGTAAAGACTTAAAGGTTGAGACCGAGTCTGCGTCTCTCACATGGGTAGGCAGACCATTCCATAACAATGGAGCTCTATCGGAGAAAGCGCTGCCTCCAGCTGTTTGTTTAGAAATTCTAGGGACAATTAGGAGGCCTGCGTCTTGTCACCGTAGCGTACGTGTAGGTATGTACGGCAGGACCAAATCAGAGAGATAGGTAGGAGCAAGCCCATGTAATGCTTTGTAGGTTAGCAGTAAAACCTTTAAATCAGCCCTTGCCTTGACAAGAAGCCAGTGTAGGGAGGCTAGCACTGGAGTAATATGATAAAATTTTGGGGTTCTAGTCTGGATTCTAGCAGCCATATTTAGCACTAACTGAAGTTTATTTAGTGCTTTATCATGGTAGCCAGAAAGTAGAGCATTGCAGTAGTTTAACCTAGAAGTGACAAAAGCATGGATTCATTTTTCTGCATCATTTTTGGACAGAAAGTTTCTGATTTTTGCAATGTTACATAGATGGAAAAAAGCTGTCCTTGAAACAGTCTTGATATGTTCTTCAAAAGAGAGATCAGGGTCCAAAGTAACGCCGAGGTCCTTCACAGTTTTATTTGAGACGACTGTACAACCATTAAGATTGATTGTCAGATTCAAAAGAAGATCTCTTTGTTTCTTGGGACCTAAAACAAGCATCTCTGTTTAGTCCAAGTTTAAAAGTAGAAAGTTTGCAGCCATCCACTTCCTTATGTCTGAAACACATGCTTCCAGCGAGGGCAATTTTGGGGCTTCACCATGTTTCATTGAAATGTACAGCTGTGTGTCATCCGCATAGCAGTGAAAGTTAACATTATGTTTTCGAATGACATCCCCAAGAGGTAAAATATATAGTGAATATAGTGAAAACAATAGTGGTCCTAAAACGGAACCTTGAGGAACACCGACATTTACAGTTGATTTGTCAGAGGACAAACCATTCACAGAGACAAACTGATATCTTTCCGACAGATAAGATCTAAACCAGGCCAGAACTTGTCATTGTAGACCAATTTGGGTTTCCAATCTCTCCAAAAGAATGTGGTGATCGATGGTATCAAAAGCAGCGCTTAGGTCTAGGAGCACGAGGACAGATGCAGAGCCTCGGTCTGATGCCATTAAAAGGTAATTTACCACCTTCACAAGTGCAGTCTCAGTGCTATGATGGGGTCTAAAACCAGACTGAAGCATTTCGTATACATTGTTTGTCTTCAGGAAGGCAGTGAGTTGCTGCGCAACAGCCTTTTCTAAAATTTTTGAGAGGAATGGAAGATTCGATATAGACCGATTTTAGTTTTTTATATATTCTGGGTCAAGGTTTGGCTTTTTCAAAGATGCTTTATTACTGCCACTTTTAGTGAGTTTGGTACACATCCGGTGGATAGAGAGACGTTTATTATGTTCAACATAGGAGGGCCAAGCACAGGAAGCAGCTCTTTCAGTAGTTTAGTTGGAATAGGGTCCAGTATGTAGCTTGGAGGTTTAGAGGCCATGATTATTTTCATCATTGTGTCAAGAGATATAGTACTAAAACACTTGAGTGTCTCTCTTGATCCTAGGTCCTGGCAGAGTTGTGCAGACTCAGGACAACTGAGCTTTGGAGGAATACACAGATTTAAAGAGGAGTCCGTAATTTGCTTTCTAATAATCAAGATCTTTTCCTCAAAGAAGTTCATGAATTTATTACTGCTGAAGTGAAAGCCAACCTCTCTTGGGGAATGCTGCTTTTTAGTTAGCTTTGCGACATTATCAAAGAGGAATTTCGGATTGTTCTTATTTTCCTCAATTAAGTTGGAAAAATAGGATGATCGAGCAGCAGTAAGGGCTCTTCGATACTTTATGGTACTGTCTTTCCAAGCTAGTAGGAAGACTTCCAGTTTGGTGTGGCGCCATTTTCGTTCCAATTTTCTGGAAGCTTGCTTCAGAGCTCTGGTATTTTCTGTATACCAGGGAGCTAGTTTCTTATGAGAAATGTTTTCAGTGTTTAGGGGTGCAACTGCATCTAGGGTATTGCGCAAGGTTAAATTGAGTTCCTCAGTTAGGTGGTTAACTGCTTTTTGTCCTCTGGCATCCTTGGGTAGACAGAGGGAATCTTGAAGGACTTCAAGGAATCTTTGTGTTGTCTGTGAATTTATAGCACGACTTTTGATGTTCCTTGGTTGGGGTCTGAGCAGATTATTTGTTGCAATTGCAAACATAATAAAATGGTGGTCCGATATGAGGAATTATGAGGACATTAAGATCCACAACATTTATTCCATGGGACAAAACTAGGTCCAGAGTATGACTGTAACAGTGAGTGGATCCAGAGACATGTTGGACAAAACCCACTGAGTCAATGATGGCTCCGAAAGCCTTTTGGAGTGGGTCTGTGGACTTTTCCATGTGAATATTAAAGTCACCAAAGATTAGAATATTATCTGCTCTGACTACAAGGTCCGATAGGAATTCAGGGAACTCAATGAGGAACGCTGTATATGGCTCAGGAGGCCTGTAAACAGTAGCTATAAAAAGTGATTGAGTAGGCTGCATAGATTTTATGACTAGAAGCTCAAAAGACGAAAATGTATTTTTTTTTTGTAAATTGAAATTTGCTATCGTAAATGTTAGCAACACCTCCGCCTTTGCGGGATGCACGGGGGATATGGTCACTAGTGTAGCCAGGAGGTGAGGCCTCATTTAACACAGTACATTCAACAGGCTTAAGCCATGTTTCAGTCAGGCCAGTCACATCAAGATTATGATCAGTGATTAGTTCATTGACTATAATTGCCATTGAAGTAAGGGATCTAACATTAAGTAGCCCTATTTTGAGATGTGAGGTATCATGATCTCTTTCAATAAAGACAGGAATGGAGGTGGTCTTTATCCTAGTGAGATTGCTAAGGCGAAAACCGCCATGTTTAGTTTTGTCCAACCTCGGTCGAGGCACAGACACGGTCTCAATGGTGATAGCTGAGCTGACTACACTGACTGTGCTAGTGGCAGACTCCACTATACTGGCAGGCTGGCTAACAGCCTGCTGCCTGGCCTGCACCCTATTTCATTGTGCAGCTAGAGGAGTTAGAGCCCTGTCTATGTTGGTAGATAAGATGAGAGCACCCCTCCAGCTAGGATGGAGTCCGTCACTCCTCAGCAGGTCAGGCTTGGTCCTGTTTGTGGGTGAGTCCCAGAAAGAGGGCCAATTATCTACAATTTATTCCTTTTGGGAGGGGCAGAAAACAATTTTCAACCAGCGATTGATTTGTGAGACTCTGCTGTAGAGCTCATCACTCCCCCTAACTGGGAGGGGGCAAGAGATAAGGCGGAGCTTTACCTAGCATGGACTTGTAGATGACCTGGAGCCAGTGGGTCTGGGGACGAATATGTAGCGAGGACCAGCCGACTAGAGCATACAGGTCGCAGTGGTGGGTGGTATAAGGTGCTTTAGTAACAACACGGATGGCACTGTGATAAACTACATCCAGTTTGCTGAGTAGAGTATTGGAAGCTATTTTGTAGATGACATCGCCGAAGTCGAGGATCGGTAGGATAGTCAGTTTTACTAGGGTAAGTTTGGCGGCGTGAGTGAAGGAGGCTTTGTTGCGGAATAGAAAGCCGACTCTAGATTTGATTTTAGATTGGAGATGTTTGATATGAGTCTAGAAGGAGAGTTTACAGTCTAGCCAGACACCTAGGTACTTATAGATATCCACATATTCTAGGTCGGAACCATCCAGGGTGGTGATGCTAGTCGGGCGTGCGGATGCAGGCAGCGAATGGTTGAAAAGCATGCATTTGGTTTTACTAGCGTTTAAGAGGAAGGAGTGTTGAATGGCATTGAAGCTCGTTTGGAGGTTAGATAGCACAGTGTCCAAGGACGGGCCGGAAGTATACAGAATGGTGTCGTCTGCGTAGAGGTGGATCAGGGAATCGCCCGCAGCAAGAGCAACATCATTGATATATACAGAGAAAAGAGTCGGCCCGAGAATTGAACCCTGTGGCACCCCCATAGAGACTGCCAGAGGACCGGACAGCATGCCCTCCGATTTGACACACTGAACTCTGTCTGCAAAGTAGTTGGTGAACCAGGCAAGGCAGTCATCAGAAAAACAGAGGCTACTGAGTCTGCCGATAAGAATATGGTGATTGACAGAGTCAAAAGACTTGGCAAGGTCGATGAAGACGGCTGCACAGTACTGTCTTTTATCGATGGCGGTTATGATATCGTTTAGTACCTTGAGCGTGGTTGACGTGCACCCGTGACCGACTCGGAAACCAGATTGCACAGCGAAGAAGGTTGGTCAGTGACCTGTTTGTTGACTTGGCTTTCGAAGACCTTAGATAGGCAGGGCAGGATGGATATAGGTCTGTAACAGTTTGGATCCAGAGTGTCTCCCCCTTTGAAGAGGGGGATGACTGCGGCAGCTTTCCAATCCTTGGGGATCTCAGACGATATGAAAGAGAGGTTGAACAGGCCGGTAATAGGGTTGCGACAATTGCGGCAGATAGTTTCAGAAATAGAGGGTCCAGATTGTCAAGCCCAGCTGATTTGTACGGGTCCAGGTTTTGCAGCTCTTTCAGAACATCTGCTGTCTGGATTTGGATAAAGGAGAACCTGGAGAGGCATGGGCGAGTTGCTGCGGGGGGGGCTGTTGGCCGAGGTTGGAGTAGCCAGGAGGAAGGCATGGCCAGCCGTTGAGAAATGCTTGTTGAAGTTTTCGATAATCATGGATTTATCGGTGGTGACCGTGTTACCTAGCCTCAGTGCAGTGGGCAGCTGGGAGGAGGTGCTTTTGTTCTCCATGGACTTCAAAGTGACTGGAACGAATTGCAAAAATCGCTGAAGTTGGAGACCTTTATCTCCCTCACCAACTTCAAACATCAGCTATCTGAGCAGCTAACCGATCGCTGCAGCTGTACATAATCTATTGGTAAATAGCCCACCCGATTTTACCTACCTCATCCCCATACTGTTTGTATTTATTTACTTTTCTGCTATTTTGCACACCAATATCTCTACCTGTACATGACCATCTGATCATTTATCACTCCAGTGTTAATCTGCAAAATTGTAATTATTTGCCTACCTCCTCATGCCTTTTGCTCACAATGTATATAGACTCTTTTTTTCTACTGTGTTATTGACTTGTTAATTGTTTACTCCATGTGTAACTCTGTGTTGTCTGTTCACACTGCTATGCTTTATCTTGGCCAGGTCGCAGTTGCAAATGAGAACTTGTTCTCAACTGGCCTACCTGGTTAAATAAAGGTGAAATAAATCAAATAAAAACAACCTCCATCCCCCAGTAAGAGCATTGAAGATGGGTTGTGGCTAGGTCTTCCAGCATGACAATGACCCGAAACACACAGCCAGGGCAACTAAGGAGTGGCTCCGTATGGAGCATCTCAAGGTCCTAGAGGGGCCTAGCCAGTCTCCAGACCTGAACCCAATAGAAAATCTTTGGTGGGAGCTGAAAGTCCGTATTGCCCAGCGACAGCCCCAAAACCTGAAGGATCTGGAAAGGTCTGTATGGAGGAGTGGGCCAAAATCCCTGCTGCTGTGTGTGCAAACCTGGTCAAGAACTACAGGAAACGTATGATCTCTGTGATTGCAAACAAAGGTTTCTGTACCAAATATTAAGTTCTGCTTTTCTGATGTATCAAATACTTATGTCATGCAATAAAATGCAAATTAATTACTTAAAAATCATACAGTGTGATTTTCTGGATTTTTTTCTGGATTACAGACCTCTACATGCTTTGTCAGTAGGAAAACCCGCAAAATCGGCAGTGTATCAAATGCTTGTTCTCCCCACTGTAGGTCCTGTACTCTATACCATCTACTGCATCTTGCCGCACGGCCATCACTCATCCATATATCTTTATGTACATATTCTTATTCATTCCTTTGCACTTGTGTGTATTAGGTAGTTGTTGGGGAATTATTAGATTACTTGTTAGATATTACTGCACTGTCGGAACTAGAATGACAAGCATTTCGCTACACTCGCATTAACTTCTCCTAACCATGTGTATGTGACCAATAAAATTTGATTTGATTTAATTTGACTCTCTCTACCTCTCCTTCTTTCAGGTAAATTCAAAGGGCTTTATTGGCTTGGGAAACATATGGTAACATTGCCAAAGCAAGTGAGGTAGATAATAAACAAAAGTGATATAAACAATGAACAGTAAACTTTACAATCATAAAAGTTCCAAAATTATTATGTGAAAATGGTTAAAGTACAAACGGGAAAATAAATAAACATAAATATGGGTTGTTTTTCAAATGGTGTTTGTTCTTCACTGGTTGACCTTTTCTTCAGACAATAGGTCACACATCTTGGTGCTGTGATGCACACTGTGGCATTTCACCCAATAGATTTGGGAGTTTATCAACATTGGGTTTGGTTGTAAATTATTTGTAGGTCTGTGTAATCTGAGAGAAATATGTGTCTCTAATATGGTCATACATTTGGCAGGAGGTTTGGAAGTGCAGCTCAGTTGGGTCTAATTGTGTTTCTGTCCCGGGGCTCTGTGGGGTCTGTTTGTGTTTGTGAACAGAGCCCCAGGACCAGCTTGCTTAGGGGACTCATCTCCAGGTTCATCTCTCTGTAGGTGATGGCTTTGTTATGGAAGGTTTGGGAATTGTTTCCTTTTAGGTGGTTGTAGAATTTATAGGCTATTTTCTGGCTTTTGATAATTAGTGGGTATCGGCCTAATTCTGCTCTGCATGCATTATTTGGTGTTCTATGTTGTACACGGAGGATATTTTGTCTCTCTATCTCTCTGCCTTTCTCTCTCTCACTCTCTCTGCCTCCCTCCCGCTCTCTCTACTAATTTACAGTAGCTATAAAAAGAGCCTTTTGGTTTGTGTTGGGTTGGGAGTCTATCTCTGTCGAGTTGCTGAGTGTCTTCATTTCTCTAAATCTTCCTGTTCATCAATGGGAGCACGATTTCTGCTATACTATCATCAGAACCAAGACATAACACCTCAGAACCATGACATAACACATCAGAACCATGACATAACACTTCAGAATCATGACATAACACTTCAGAATCATGACATAACACCTCAGAACCATGACATAACACTTCAGAACCATGACATAACACCTCAGAACCATGACATAACACTTCAGAACCATGACATAACACTTCAGAACCATGACATAACACTTCAGAACCATGACATAACACCTCAGAACCATGACATAACACTTCAGAACCATGACATAACACTTCAGAACCATGACATAACACTTCAGAACAATGACATAACACTTCAGAACAATGACATAACACTTCAGAACCATGACATAACACCTCAGAACCATGACATAACACTTCAGAACCATGACATAACACTTCAGAACCATGACATAGCACCTCAGAACCATGACATAACACTTCAGAACCATGACATAACACCTCAGAACCATGACATAACACTTCAGAACCATGACATAACACTTCAGAACCATGACATAACACCTCAGAACCATGACATAACACCTCAGAACCATGACATAACACCTCAGAACCATGACATAACACTTCAGAACCATGACATAACACCTCAGAACCATGACATAACACCTCAGAACCATGACATAACACCTCAGAACAATGACATAACACTTCAGAACCATGACATAACACCTCAGAACCATGACATAATTAGTCATAACCCATGTCTGCTATACTGTTGTCTGTGTGTAGCTCCTACTGACCTCTTGCCAGGTTGCCTGGACAACACAGAACCCCTTGTTGTTGTTTTTGTTAGTGTGTGGACTCATCTCGTGCCGCATGCTCTCTGGGCTGTTACATGTGGGAGCAGAAGGACAAAATAGTTTTTTAACCTCAACAATCTTTCCTAGTTAAACCATTTATTGGATTTTTTTATGGAATTATTTATTCTTTATTTATTCAGGAAAAAAAAACATTGAGACCAGGGTTTCATTCACAAAAGTTCCCTGATCACAGTAACACAAGAATGAAATACAATGTGACATACGATATCATGAGATGCTCCTAACCTGTACTGTATGTTCTCAAAAAGCAACATAGTCTCAGAAAACTTTGTATTATTCTGTATGTAATGCTATGTTACATATCACCTAGTACTCAACAGTAGTATCACCTAGTACTCAACAGTAGTATCACCTAGTACTAACCAGTAGTATCACCTAGTACTCAACAGTAGTATCACCGAGTACTAACCAGTAGTTTCCCCTAGTACTAACCAGTAGTATCACCTAGTACTCAACAGTAGTATCACCCAGTACTAACCAGTAGTATCACCTAGTACTAACCAGTAGTGTCACCGAGTACTAACCAGTAGTATCACCGAGTACTAACCAGTTTGATTACCTAGTACTAACCAGTAGTATCACCGAGTACTAACCAGTTTGATTACCTAGCGTTGTACTTCCACCTGAAACTGTTTTAATTCGTGCT
Organism: Oncorhynchus masou masou; assembly: GCF_036934945.1. Lineage (NCBI taxonomy): Eukaryota > Metazoa > Chordata > Actinopteri > Salmoniformes > Salmonidae > Oncorhynchus > Oncorhynchus masou. The sequence continues at coordinate 1,660,208 of NC_088243.1, forward strand.
GTCTCTTCCTCAGGGCTCCCCCTCGCTGTGTCTGCGGGGAGGGACAGAGACTGTCTACAGGCTGGGGACACCTGCTCCAGTGACGACGCGTGCAGCCCTCGTCTGCGGACGCTGAGACAGTGTGTGGCGGGGGACGGCAGTGTGAAGCTGGGCCCTGGGGCCAGGAACCAGTGTGAGAACGCAGTCACGGCCCTGCTGTCCTCCCCGCTGCACGGCTGCCAGTGTAAACGAGGCATGAAGAGAGAGAAGAACTGCCTCAGTATCTATTGGAGTCTGCACCAGTCTGTCCTGCATGGTGAGACTATAACACCCAACCCTAATCTATATTACCAGTCTGTTTAACACCTAGCCCTAATCTGTATAACACCTAGCCCTAATCTATAGTACCAGTCTATATAACACCTAGCCCTAATCTATAGTACCAGTCTGTCATACATGGTAAGATTATAACACCTAGCCCTAATCTATAGTACCAGTCTGTCCAACATGGTGGGATTATAACACCTAGCCCTAATCTATAGTACCAGTCTATATAACACCTAGCCCTAATCTATAGTACCAATCTGTATAACACCTAGCCCTATCTATAGTACCGGTCTGTATAACACCTAGCCCTAATCTATATAACACCTAGCCCTAATCTATAGTACCAGTCTATATAACACCTAGCCCTAATCTAGAGTACCAGTCTATATAACACCTAGTCCTAATCTATTGTACCAGTCTATATAACACCTAACCCTATTCTATAGTACCAGTCTATATAACAACTAGCCCTAATCTATAGTACCAGTCTATATAACACCTAGCCCTAATCTATAGTACCAGTCTGTCCAACATGGTGTGATTATAACACCGAGCCCTAATCTATAGCACCAGTCTATATAACACCGAGCCCTAATATGTAGTACCAATCTGTATAACACCTGGCCCTAATCTATAGTACCAGTCTATATAACAACAAGCCCTAATCTATATAACACCTAGCCCTAATCTATAGTACCAGTCTATATAACACCTAGACCTAATCTATAGTACCAGTCTGTCATACATGGTGAGATTATAACACCAAGGCCTAATCTATAGTACCAGTCTGTATAAAACCAAACCATAATCTATAGTACCAGTGTGTATAACACCTAGGCCTAATCTATATAACACCAAGCCTTATTCTATAGTACCAGTCTATATAACACCTAGCCCTAATCTATAGTACCAGTCTATATAACACCTAGCCCTAATCTATAGTACTAGTCTGTTTAACACCTATTCCTAATCCATAGTACCAGTCTGTCCTACATGGTGAGATTATAACACCAAGCCCTAATCTATAGTACCAGCCTGTATAAAACCAAACCATAATCTATAGTACCAGTGTGTATAACACCTAGGCCTAATCTATATAACACCAAGCCTTAATCTATAGTACCAGTCTATATAACACCTAGCCCTAATCTATAGTACCAGTCTATATAACACCTAGCCCTAATCTATAGTACTAGTCTGTTTAACACCTATTCCTAATCCATAGTACCAGTCTGTCCTACATGGTAAGATTATAACACCTAGTCCTCATCTATTGTACCAGTCTATATAACACCTAACCCTAATCTATAGTACCAGTCTATATAACACCTAGCCCTAATCTATAGTACTAGTCTGTTTAACACCTATTCCTAATCCATAGTACCAGTATGTCCTACATGGTAAGATTATAACACCTAGCCCTAATCTATAGTAGAAGTCTATATAACACCTTGTCCTAATCTATTGTACCAGTCTGTATAACACCTAGCCCTAATCTATAGTACCAGTCTATATAACACCTCGTCCTAATCTATAGTACCAGTCAGTCCTACATGGTGAGATTATAACACCTAGCCCTAATCTATAGTACCTGTCTGTCCTACATGGTGAGATTATAACAAATAGCCCTAATCTATAGTACCAGTCTATATAACACCTCGCCCTAATCTATAGTACCAGTCTGTAAAACACCTAGCCCTCATCTATATAACACCTAGCCCTAATCTATAGTACCAGTCTGTAATACATGGTGAGATTATAAAACCTTGCCCTAATCTATAGTACCAGTCTATATAACACCTAGCCCTAATCTATAGTACCAGTCTGTCCAACATGGTGGGATTATAACACCTAACCCTAATCTATAGTACCAGTCTATATAACACCTTGTCCTAATCTATTGTACCAGTCTATGTAACACCTAACCCTAATCTATAGTACCAGTCTATATAACACCTAGTCCTTATCTATAGTACCAGTCTATATAACACCTAGCCCCAGTCTATAGTACTAGTCTGTTTAACACCTATTCCTAATCCATAGTACCAGTCTGTCCTACATGGTAAGATTATAACACCTAGCCCTAATCTATAGTAGAAGTCTATATAACACCTTGCCCAATATATAGTACCAGTCTGTCCTACATGGTGAGATTTTAACACCTAGCCCTAATCTATAGTACCAGTCTGTCCTACATGGTGAGAATATTACACCTAGTCCTAATCTATAGTACCAGTCTGTCCTACATGGTGAGATTATAACAAATAGCCCTAATCTATAGTACCAGTCTATATAACACCTCACCCTAATCTATAGTACCAGTCTGTAAAACACCGAGCCCTCATCTATATAACACCTAGCCCTAATCTATAGTATCAGTCTGTATAACACCTCGCCCTAATCTATAGTACCAGTCTGTCCAACATGGTGGGATTATAACACCTAGCCCTAATCTATAGTACCAGTCTATATAACACCTAGCCCTAATCTATAGTACCAGTCTGTCCAACATGGTGGGATTATAACACCTAGCCCTAATCTATAGTACCAGTCTATATAACACCTAGCCCTAATCTATTTTACCAATCTGTATAACACCTAGCCCTAATCTATAGTAAAAGTCTGTATAACACCTTGCCCTAATCTATAGTACCAGTCTATATAACACCTAGCCCTAATCTATAGTACCAGTCTGTGTAACACCTAGCCCTAATCTATAGTACCAGTCTATATAACACCTAGTCCTAATCTATTGTACCAGTCTATATAACACCTGACCCTAATCTATAGTACCAGTCAATATAACACATTGTCCTAATCTATAGTACCAGTCTATATAACACCTAGTCCTCATCTATAGTACCAGTCTGTATAACACCTAGCACTAATCTATAGCACCAGTCTATATAACACCTACTCCTCATCTATATTACCAGTCTATATAAAACCTAGCCCTAATCTACAGTACCAGTCTATATAACACCTACTCCTCATCTATATTACCAGTCTATATAAAACCTAGCCCTAATCTACAGTACCCAATCTGTATAACACCTAGCCCTAATCTATAGTACCAGTCTGTGTAACACCTAGCCCTAATCTATAGTACCAGTCTATATAACACCTACTCCTCATCTATATTACCAGTCTATATAAAACCTAGCCCTAATCTACAGTACCCAATCTGTATAACACCTAGCCCTAATCTATAGTACCAGTCTATATAACACCTAGCCCTAATCTATAGTACCAGTCTGTCATACATGGTGAGATTATAACACCTAGCCATAATCTATAGTACCAGTCTATATAACACCTAGCCCTAATCTATATAACACTAAACCTTAATCTATACTACCAGTCTATATAACACCTAGCCCTAATCTATAGTACCAGTCTATATAACACCTTGTCCTAATCTATTGTACCAGTCTATATAACACCCAACCCTAATCTATAGTACCAGTCTATATAACAACTAGTCCTAATCTATAGTACCAGTCTATATAACACCTAGCCCTAATCTATAGTACCAGTCTGTGTAAGACCTAGCCCTAATCTATAGAACCAGTCTATATAACACCCAACCCTAATCTATAGTACCAGTCTATATAACACCTAGTCCTAATCTATAGTACCAGTCTATATGACACCTATCCCCAGTCTATAGTACTAGTCTGTTTAACACCTGTTCCTAATTCATAGTACCAGTCTGTCCTACATGGTAAGATTAAAACACCTTGCCCTAATCTATAGTAGAAGTCTATATAACACCTAGCCCTAATCTATAGTACCAGTCTATATAACACCTAGCCCTAATCTATAGTACCAATCTGTGTAACACCTAGCTTTAATCTATAGTACCAGTCTATATAACACCTAGCCCTAATCTATAGTACCAGTCTATATAACACCTTGTCCTAATCTATTGTACCAGTCTATATAACACCTAACCCTAATCTATAGTACCAGTCGATATAACACCTAGCCCCAGTCTATAGTACTAGTCTGTTTAACACCTATTCCTAATCCATAGTACCAGTCTGTCCTACATGGTAAGATTAATACACCGAGCCCTAATCTATAGTAGAAGTCTATATAACACCTAGCCCTAATCTATAGTACCAGTCTATATAACACCTAGCCCTTATCTATAGTACCAGTCTGTCATACATGGTGAGATTATAACACCTAGCCATAATCTATAGTACCAGTCTATATAACACCTAGCCCTAATCTATATAACACTAAACCTTAATCTATACTACCAGTCTATATAACACCTAGCCCTAATCTATAGTACCAGTCTATATAACACCTTGTCCTAATCTATTGTACCAGTCTATATAACACCCAACCCTAATCTATAGTACCAGTCTATATAACACCTAGTCCTAATCTATAGTACCAATCTATATAACACCTAGCCCTAATCTATAGAACCAGTCTATATAACACCCAACCCTAATCTATAGTACCAGTCTATATGACACCTATCCCCAGTCTATAGTACTAGTCTGTTTAACACCTGTTCCTAATTCATAGTACCAGTCTGTCCTACATGGTAAGATTAAAACACCTTGCCCTAATCTATAGTAGAAGTCTATATAACACCTAGCCCTAATCTATAGTACCAGTCTATATAACACCTAGTCCTAATCTATAGTACCAGTCTGTGTAACACCTAGCCTTAATCTATAGTACCAGTCTATATAACACCTAGCCCTAATCTATAGTTCCAGTCTATATAACACCTTGTCCTAATCTATTGTACCAGTCTATATAACACCTAACCCTAATCTATAGTACCAGTCGATATAACACCTAGCCCCAGTCTATAGTACTAGTCTGTTTAACACCTATTCCTAATCCATAGTACCAGTCTGTCCCACATGGTAAGATTAATACACCTTGCCCTAATCTATAGTAGAAGTCTATATAACACCTTGTCCTAATCTATTGTACCAGTCTGTATAACACCGAGCCCTAATCCATAGTACCAGTCTATATAACACCTAGCCCTAATCTATAGTACCAGTCTATATAACACCTAGCCCTAATCTATAGTACCAGTCTGTGTAACACCTAGCCCTAATCTATAGTACCAGTCTATATAACACCTAGCCCTAATCTATAGTACCAGTCTATATAACACCTAGCCCTAATCTATAGTACCAGTCTGTCCTACATGGTGAGATTATAACACCTAGCCCTAATCTATAGTACCAGTCTATATAACACCTAGCCTTAATCTATAGTACCAGTCTATATAACACCTAGTCCTAATCTATTGTACCAGTCTATATAACACCTAGCCCTAATCTATAGTACCCGTCTATATAACACCTAGCCCTAATCTATAGTACCCGTCTATATAACACCTAGCGCTAATCTATAGTACCAGTCTATATAACACCAAGCCCTAATCTATAGTAATAGTCTGTTTAACATCTATTCCTAATCCATAGTACCAGTCTATATAACACCTAGCCCTAATCTTTAGTTCCCGTCTATATAACACCTAGCCCTAATCTATAGTACCAGTCTGTTTTACATGGTGATAAGAGGGGTGTGGGGGTGACAAGGGGTGGGGGTGATTACGTGTCTTTTGTCGAGCAAAGCTTTTTGTGGAAGGTACTACTCAGCACACAGCTGGGGGTGGAAGGTACTTCTCAGCACACAGCTGGGGGTGGAAGGTACTACTCAGCACACAGCGGGGGGTGGAAGGTACTACTCAGCACACAGCGGGGGGTGGAAGGTACTACTCAGCACACAGCGGGGGGTGGAAGGTACTACTCAGCACACAGCGGGGGGTGGAAGGTACTAATCAGCACACAGCGGGGGTGGAAGGTACTACTCAGCACACAGCGGGGGGTGGAAGGTACTACTCAGCACACAGCGGGGGGTGGAAGGTACTACTCAGCACACAGCGGGGGGTGTGTGTATACTATAGCTATATATGCTATAGTATACTGAATTCATATCAGTTATGAACATAAATAGAATATTCTATATAGGCTATAGTATACTGAATTCATATCAGTTATGAACATAAATAGAATATTATATATAGGCTATAGTATACTGAATTCATATGAGTTATGAACATAAATAGAATATTATATATAGGCTATAGTATATCGAATTCATCAGGATGTCTTGCTCCCAGACAGACTAAACAACTTCTTTGCTCGCTTTGAGGACAATACAGTCACGTTCGTTGTATGGAGGAGACCAAGGCGCAGCGTGAGATGAATACATCTTCTTTAATAAGACGAAGAACACTTAAACAAACAAACGAACGTGAAGCTATATATGATAAGTACAGACACAGGCAGCTAACACATAGACAATGACCCATGAATTACCCAAGGAATATGGCTGCCTAAATATGGTTCCCAATCAGAGACAACGATAAACAGCTGCCTCTAATTGAGAATCAATCTTGGCAACCATAGACATACAAAACACCTAGACGAATACCCACCCCATAAATATACAAAACCCCTAGACAGTACAAACACATAAATCACCCTTGTCACACCCTGACCTAACCAAAATAATAAAGAAAACAAAGAATACTAAGGTCATGGCGTGACAAATACAGTGCCACTGACATGGCACACTACCAAAACCTGTGGACTCTCCTTCACTGCAGCCGACGTGAGTAAAACATTGAAACGTGTTAACCCTCGCAAGGCTGCCAGCCCAGACGGCATCCCCAGCCACGTCCTGTCCTCAGAGCATGCGCAGACCAGCTAGCTGGTGTGTTTACGGAAATATTCAATCAATCCTTATCCCAGTCCGCTGTTGTCACCGAAAGCACTCACAAACTTCTACAGATGCACAATTGAGAGCATCCTGTCGGGCTGTATCACCGCCTGGTACGGCAACTGCTCCGCCCACAACCGTAAGGCTCCCCAGAGGGTAGTGAGGTCTGCACAGCGCATCACCGGTGGCAAACAACCTGCCCTCCAGGACACCTACACCACCCGATGTCACAGGAAGGCCATAAAGATCATCTAGGACAACAACCACCCGAGCCACTGCCTGTTCACCCTGCTATCATCCAGAAGGCGAGGTCGGTACAGGTGCATCAAAACTGGGACCGAGAGACTGAAAAACAGCTTCTATCTCAAGGCCGTCAGACTGTTAAAACCTGTTCCCTCAGGGAACTCCCCCCCCCCCGTTCAGCTGAAAAGGTGGCGCAGGGAATTAAAAAATATAAAATATTCTTTCTAAATATTTAACTTTCACACATTAACAAGTCCAATACCTCAAATGAAAGATCTACCCATCAAGTCAGATTTTTAAAATGTTTTACAGCGAAAACACAACATATATTTATGTTAGACCACCACCAAATCAAAGGAAAAACGCAGCCATTTTTTCCAGCCAAAGATAAAATCACAAAAGCAGGATTAGAGATAAAATGAATCACTAACCTTTTGAAAATCTTCATCAGATAACACTCATATGACATGTTATACTGTATATTTATGTTTTGTTCGATAATATGCAATTTTATATCCAAAAATCTCGGTTTCCATTGACGCCATGTTCAGAAATTCCTCCAAAATATCCAGAGGAATTATAGAACGCTACACCAGATAACAGAAATACTCATCATAAACTTTGACTAAAGATACATGTTCTACATATAATTAAAGATACACTGGTTCTTAATGCAACCGCTGTGTCACATTTTTTTAAACGTTACGGAAAAAGCCTAACATTGCAATAATCTGAGACGGCGCTCAAACGTAACAGTATTTCTCCGCCATGTTGGAGTCAACATAAATATGAAATTACATCATAAATATTCCCTTACCTTTGATGATCTTTCATCAGAATGTAGTGTAAGGAGTCCTAGTTCCACAATAAATCGTTGTTTTGTTCCATAATGTCCATTACTAGTGTCCAATTAGCTACTTTTGCTATCACTTTCAGCTCGCTTTCAGCTCGCGTGCCCAAAAACTGACTGACACGAAAACTTCCAAAAGATATATTCCAGATCGAATAAACTGGTCAAACTAAGTAGAAAATCAATATTCAGGATGTTATTTCCATATATATCCAATAACGTTCCAACCGGATCATACGTTTTCATCCGCAGCCAAATGGAACAGCGGTAACACCCACAGAGAAATGCGCCACAGGAAAATGGCATTCTGTTGGGACACTGACTATTTCCCCTCCCATTCGGTCAAAGTTCACAGCAAATGCTCCGTTCCACGTTCTACTAAATGAGGACATCTAGTGGAAGGCATAGGAAGTGCTTCCAGATCCATATCTTGTTGGGAAAGGAGGGGGCGATGACGTCAAAGTTGTCCCAACTTTCAGAATTTCACTTCTTGTTTGGAAGATTGCCTGCCCTATGAGTTCTGTTATACTCACAGACATAATTCAGACAGTTTTAGAAACTTCAGAGTGTTTTCTATCCAATATGAATAATAATATGCATATATTAGCAATCTAGGACAGAGTTTGATGCAGTTCACTATGGGCACGCAATTCATCCAAAGTGAAAATACTGCCCCCTATCCTCAACAAGTTTTAAACAGCCACCACTAACATTGAGTGGCTGCTGCCAACATACTGACTCAACTCCAGACACATTAATAATGGAAAAATTGATGTAAAAATGTATCACTAGCCACTTTAAACAATGCCACTTAATATAATGTTTACATACCCTGCATTACTCATCTCATATGTATATACTGTACTCTATACCATCTACTGTATCTTGCCATCTTGATGTAATTAATGTATCACTAGCCACTTTAAACAATGCCACTTCATGTTTACATACCCTACATTACTCATATCATATGTATATACTGTACTCTATACCATCTACTGTATCTTGCCATCTTTATGTAATTAATGTATCACTAGCCACTTTAAACAATGCCACTTTATGTTTACATACCCTACATTACTCATCTCACATGTATATGTATATACTGTACTCTATATCATCTACTGCATCTTGCCTATGCCGTTCTGTACCATCACTCATTCATATATCTTTATGTACATATTCTTTATCCCTTTACACTTGTGTGTATAAAGTAGTAGTTGTGGAATTGTTAGGTTAGATTACTTGTTGGTTATTACTGCATTGTCGGGAACTAGAAGCACAAGCATTTCACACTCACATTAACATCTGTTAACCATGTGTATGTGACAAATAAAATTTGATTTGAATTTATATACTAAAATTTGACTGAATTTATATCAGTTATGAAAATAGTTCAATCGAGTACAGGCTTAATTGAATGACAGAGACAGAATATAATAAGGAATTTTATTGACTAATTTTGGGTAGGAATGCTCCTCAGAGCCAGATGCTGACGACAGGTTGCCTATTTGCCTCTCTCACATTGTTGACATAAATATATATATATATATATATATGCATGAGAGATTCACAAGACTATAACATTGGAATGTTGCAAAGTGCTGCCCTACCCTGGCTGGCAAGGACACTCAGGTGAAGCCATTGAATTACAAGAAAATAAAGCTATTTAGCTTTTGAACCTGTTTTAAAATGCTTTAGGCCTATATGTTTACCCTATACATTTGGGACTATCCTTTTCTTCGGGTATGAGACATCCAAACATTGTTTAAACCTCTGGCGTGCTATCACAATAACTATTCACTTTACTGTCATTCTGTAAATCATTCTCTGAATCAGCTTGTTGAAACAGGGCTCAAGTTCAATGTCTAATTTCACAGATAAATTGGTATTATTGATAGGAAACCAACATTATTATTATTATTAAGGAACTAAAAGTGTTTTATGTCACACCAGTTTTGACAAGTAAAATGTTATTAAAATGTTTAATTTGCCATGACAGCCAAAAGACAGATCTATTTTCAGGACGTTAAATGTAAAACTAAGGAAGACTATTTTATTAACTTGTGATTCTCACCAAGACAGTCAGACAAACTAAAGAAGCGTCACCTCCAAACCACTCTTCTCTCCTCCTTCCTCCTCCAAACCACTCTTCTCTCCTCCTTCCTCCTCCAACCCACTCTTCTCTCCTCCTTCCTACTCCAAACCACTCTTCTCTCCTCCTTCCTCCTCCAAACCACTCTTCTCTCCTCCTTCCTCCTCCTCCAAACCACTCTTCTCTCCTCCTACCTCCTCCAAACCACTCTTCTCTCCTCCTTCCTCCTCCAAACCACTCTTCTCTCCTCCTTCCTCCTCCAAACCACTCTTCTCTCCTCCTTCCTCCTCCAACCCACTCTTTTCTCCTCCTTCCTCCTCCAAACCACTCTTCTCTCCTCCTTCCTCCTCCAAACCACTCTTCTCTCCTCCTTCCTCCTCCAACCCACTCTTCTCTCCTCCTCCAACCCACTCTTCTCTCCTCCTTCCTCCTCCAAACCACTCTTCTCTCCTCCTTCCTCCTCCAAACCACTCTTCTCTCCTCCTTCCTCCTCCAAACCACTCTTCTCTCCTCCTTCCTCCTCCAAACCACTCTTCTCTCCTCCTTCCTCCTCCAAACCACTCTTCTCTCCTCCTTCCTCCTCCAAACCACTCTTCTCTCCTCCTTCCTCCTCCAACCCACTCTTCTCTCCTCCTTCCTCCTCCAAACCACTCTTCTCTCCTCCTTCCTCCTCCAAACATTTGCACACACCATTTTTCTGTTGTTCATTGTTTTTACATTTCACCAATTTGGACTATTTTGTGTATGTTCATTACATGAAATCCAAATAAAAATATATTTAAATTCCAGGTTGTAATGCAACAAAATAGGAAAAATGCCAAGGGGGGTGAATACTTTTGCAAGACGCTGTGTATCTGTCACTCGCCTTCGTTCCTCAGGTGTTATTGACTCTGTTTTCATGTTGGTGAGTTTTGTGTTTTGTGTTCATTGTTTTGTTTATTTACTTAAACACTCACTCCCTGTACCTGCTTACTGACTCTCTTACCGACTCATTACAAGAATACTATGTTATTAACTTAAGATTCTCACCAAGACAAACAATACAGTGGGCTGGCTATACATTGCACAAGAAGAGTAAAGACTATTTTAAGAGAGAGAAGATAATTAATGCAAATGTATGCTGCTATTGAACGATAACTCAGACCATTTGATTAGCTTTGAAATGATCTTCTTTGAACTGCCGGATCATTATAAATGGCTTGGATGGATGGATTTGATTGTCCAGCATATTGAAGTCGTTCATATGCTAATAATCGACACTGCTACCCAGCATTCATTATTCTTAGAGGAACAGAACAAGCAATGGAACATGAATTGATCCTGGCTTAGAAAAAAATATCCTAGCGCATGATAAGATCAACATTTTATTATTATTAGTATTATTTATTATTTATTCCTTCTAGGGCGGCAGGGTAGCCTAGTGGTTAGAGCCATGGACTAGTAATCGAAAGGTTGCAAGTTCAAATCCCCGAGCTGACAAGGTACAAATCTGTCGTTCTGCCCCTGAACAGGCAGTTAACCCACTGTTCCTAGGCCGTCATTGAAAATAAGAATTTGTTCTTAACTGACTTGCCTGGTTAAATAAAGGTAAAATTTAAAAAAAATATATATATATATATGCTTTAGAAGGCCACAGTCACATGACGCTGGTCCAAGGAAGGATGAATGGTCACATCACTGGTCCAAGGAAGGATGAATACCCGGATCTTTCAGTGGTCAGAACGTCAAGATGGAGTAGCTCCTGATGTACTTTCAGGCAACATGGGAGAACATCAAGATGGAGGAGCTCCTGATGTACTTTCAGGTAACATGGGAGAACATCAAGATGGAGGAGCTCCTGATGTACTTTCAGGCAACATGGGAGAACATCAAGATGGAGGAGCTCCTGATGTACTTTCAGGCAACATGGGAGAACATCAAGATGGAGGAGCTCCTGATGTACTTTCAGGCAACATGGGAGAACATCAAGATGGAGGAGCTCCTGATATAATTCAGGCAACATGGGAGAACATCAAGATGGAGGAGCTCCTAAAATCCTACTCTTGTTATGTCCAGTGCATTCGGACAGTATTCAGACCCCTTTCCACATTTTGTTACGTTACAGCCTAATTCTAAAATTGATGACATGTTATTTTTCCCTCATCAATCTACACTGAATACCCCATCATGACAAAGCAAAAACTGATTTTTTGAATTTTTCACAAATGTATTAAAAATACCAAACTGAAATAAGTATTCAGACCCTTTGCTCAGTACTTTGTTGAAGCACCTTTGGCAGCGATTACAGCCTCTAGTCTTCTTGGGTATGATGCTACAAGCTTGGTACACCTTTATTTGGGGAGTTTCTCCCATTCTTCTTTGCAGATCCTCTCAAGCTCTGTCAGATTGGATGGGGAGCGTCGCTGCACAGCTATTTTCATGGCTCTCCAGAGATGTTTGACTGGGTTCAAATCTGGGCTCTGGCTGGACCACTCAAGGACATTGAGACTTGTCCCGAAGCCACTCATGCATTGTCTTGGCTGTGTGCTCAGTGTCGTTAACCTGTTGGAAGGTGAACCTTTGCCCCAGTCTGAGGTCCTGAGTGCTCTGGAGCAGGTTTTCATTAAGGATATCTCTGTACTTTGCTCTGTTCATCTTTGCCTCGATCCTGACTAGTCTCCCAGTCCCTGCCACTGAAAAACATACCCACACCATGCTTCACCGTAGGGATGGTGCCAGGTTTCCTCCAGACTTGACGTTTGACATTCAGGCCAAAGAGTTCAATCTTGGTTTCATCAAACCAGAGAATCTTGTTTCTCATGGTCTGAGAGTCTATAGGTGCCTTTTGGCAAACTCCATGTGGCCTGTCATGTGCCTTTTACTGAGGAGTGGCTTCCGGCTGGCTGACATAAACACATTTATTTTAGGCCTTAACTGAACCAATAATATTCATTTATTTTAACTGAACCAATAATATTCATTTATTTTAACTGAACCAATAATATTCATTTATTTTAACTGAATCAATAATATTCTGTCATATGAACAATAGAATATTTGTAGCCATACATGATTTAATGATTTAACATGATTTAATGATTTAACATGATTTAATGATTTAACATGATTTAATGAATTAATGATTGAATGTGATTTAATGATTTAATGATTTAATGATTTAATGTGATTTAATGATTTAACATGATTCAATGATTTAACATGATTTAACATGATTTAATGATTTAACGTGATTTAATGATTTAACATGATTTAATGATTTAACGTGATTTAATGAAAAGCAGTAAATGTTTAGTAACAGACTCATGAACACAATCAGGAAACAGGAAACATTGTTTCACATATTTTGTTATTATTATACCCCCTTTTTCTCCCAAATTGGTGGTTACCATCTTGTCTCATCACCGCTACAGAATTGGGCGAGGTGCGTCCTCAGAAACACGACGGTCACGGTCATGGCCGGCTGTGACAGCCTGGGATCGAACCTGAGGCTGTAGTGGCGCCTCAGCACTGCAATGTAGTGTGCCACTCGGGAGGCCCCTGCTTCACGTTCTTTAATAACCGACTCATGAACACAATCATGCAATAGGCTACAGCTGGCTTCACAAATCCCCAGTTCTTCACAGCTTCACCAGTTCTTCACAGCTTCCCCAGTTTTTCACAGCTTCCCCAGTTCTTCACAGTTTCCCAGAGAAAGTGTAAAACAAATCAAGATATTTTAGATTTTTCAAAGTAGCCACCCTTTGCCTTGAAAACAACCTTGCACACACTTGGCATTCTCTCAACCAGCATAATTACGAATGCTTTTACAAGGAGTTCCCACATATGCTGAGCACTTGTTGGCTGCTCTTCCTTCAGTCTGCGGTCCAACTCATCCCAAACCATCTCAATTGGGTTGAGGTCGGGTGATTGTGGAAGCCAGATCATCCGATGCAGCACTCCATCACTATCCTTCTTGGTCAAAATATAGCCCTTACACAGCCTGGAGTCATGTTGGGTCATTGTCCTGTTGAAAAACAAATGATTGTCCCACTAAGCGCAAACCAGAAGGGATGGCATATCGCTGCAGAATGCTGTGGTAGCCATGCTGGTGAAGTGTGCCTTGAATTCTAAATAAATCACCAGCAAAGCACCCTCACACCATCACACCTCCTCCTCCATGCTTCACATTGGAAACCACACCATGCGAAGATCATCCATTCACCTACTCTGCGTCTCACAAAGACACAGAGGTTGGAACAAAAAAATCTCAAATTTGGACTCATCAGACCGAAGAACATATTTCCACCGGTCTAATGTCCAGTGCTTGTGTTTCTTGGCACAAACAAGTCTCTTCTTTTCATTGGAGTCCTTTAGTAGTCGTTTCTTTTCAGAAATTCGACCATGAAGGCCTGATTCACACAGTCTCCTCTGAACAGTTGACGTTGAGATGTGTCTTTTACTTATCAGTTGGAGTTATCCAACTGGCCCCTCCGTCGCGATGTTACCTGAAAGCCCATATGCGGTCTGCTAATCGTCAGCTGTCTTATCGGCTGCTATCTGAATAGGTCTAGTGGACAATTTTTCTTGGGTCACTATAACTATATCTATTTTGCCAATTGGATTGGTCCCCTCTCCCACACGGAACCCCACTAATCTACAAACGGAAACGCATAAGGTGGCTAAAAACAGACCTCCATCCTATGCTAGCTTGGTACCGATGGCCCGGCTAGCTGTCTGAATCGCCGTGACCCCAACCAACCTCACTACTCACTGGACCCTTATGATCACTCGACTAAGCATGCCTCTCCTTAATGTCAATATGCCTTGTCCTTTGCTGTTTTGGTTAGTGTTTATTGACTTATTTCACTGAAGAGCCTCTAGACCTGCTCATTATACCTTATCCAAACTTTCAGTTCCACCTGGTTTTAATGATGTTTCTAGAGACAATATCTCTCTCATCATCACTCAATGCCTAGGTTTACCTCCACTGTATTCACATCCTACCATACCTTTGTCTGTACATTATACCTTGATGCTATTTTATCGCCCCCAGAAACCTTCTTTTACTCTCTGTTCCGGACATTCTAGATGACCAATTCTCATTGCTTTTAGCCGTACCCTTATCCTACTCCTCCTCTGTTCCTCTGGTGATATAGAGGTGAATCCAGGCCCTGCAGTGCCTAGCTCCACTCCTATTCCACAGGCACTCTCTTTTGATGACTTCTGTAACCGTAATAGCCTTGGTTTCATGCATGTTAACATTAGAAGCCTCCTCCCTAAAAAAAAATTCATCACTGCTTTAGCACACTCTGCCAACCCAGATGTTCTAGCTGTGTCTGAATCCTGGCTTAGGAAGACCACCAAAAACTGAAATATCCATCCCTAACTACAACATTTTCAGACAAGATAGAATGGCCAAAGGGGGGCGTTGTTGCAATCTACTGCAGAGATAGCCTGCAGAGTTCTGTCCTATTATCCAGGTCTGTACCCAAACAATTTGAACTTCTACTTTAAAAATCCACCTCTCTAAAAACAAGTCTCTCACCGTTGCCACCTGCTATAGACCACCCTCTGTCCCCAGCTGTGCTCTGGACAACATATGTGAACTGATTGCCCACCATCTATCTTCAGAGCTTGTGCAGCTCGGTGACCTAAACTGAAACATTCTTAACACCCCAGCCATCCTACAATCTAAGCTTGATGCCCTCAATCTCACACAAATTATCAATGAACCTACCACCCCAAAGCCGTAAATGAAATGCCTTCCTCATCATCTTAAATAAGCATGCCCCATTCAAGAAATTTAGAACCAGGAACAGATATTGCCCTTGGTTCTCTCCAGACCTGACTGACCTTCACCAACACAAAAACATCCTATGGCATCGAACAGCCCCCGTGATATGCAACTCTTTAGGGAAGT
Source organism: Oncorhynchus masou masou (assembly GCF_036934945.1). Classification (NCBI taxonomy): domain Eukaryota; kingdom Metazoa; phylum Chordata; class Actinopteri; order Salmoniformes; family Salmonidae; genus Oncorhynchus; species Oncorhynchus masou. Next base: position 1,676,372 of record NC_088243.1, read on the forward strand.
TAGAAACCAATATACACAGGCAGTTAGAAAAGCCAAGCATATTCAAGCAGAAATGTATCTCCCTCACGAGCTAGGAAACACTTATCTCCCTCACTAGCTTTAAGCATCAGCTGTCAGAGCAGCTCACAGATTACTGCACCTGTACATAGCCCATCTATAAATTAGCCCAAACAACTACCTCTTCCCCAACTGTATTTATTTTATTTTATTTTTTTCTCCTTTGAACCCCATTATTTCTCTCTACTTTGCACATCCTTCTACTGCAAATCTACCATTCCAGTGTTTTACTTGCAATATTGTATTTACTTTGCCACCATGGCCTTTTTTTGCCTTTACCTCCCTTATCTCACCTCATTTTGTTATGTACTTGAGTGAAGACCCAAAAGCGGTTTTAACAGAAAACAGAGTTCTTTAATGAAAAACAGGAATGGCATAAATCCTCTTCCAACGTAGTCAATGGAACAAAAAGAACGTTAGTATAATGCAGGATGCACCTGCCAGGCAGACTCCGACAGGATAGGACAAGGTGGAAGCAAACGGGACGACAGCTTGCTTCTGGCATCAAAAACACAAACAAGAATCAGACACTGAAAGTAGCAGGAACAGAGAGAGAAATAGAGACCTAATCAGAGGGGGAAGAGAGAACAGGTGGGAAAGAGTGAATGAGCTAGTTAGGGGAGATGTAGAACAGCTGAAGAATGAGAGACAGAGAAGGTAACCTAAAAAGACCAGCAGAGAGAGACAGAGTGAAGAGAAAGGACAGGAACAGACATAACAAGACATGACAGTACCCCCCCCACTCACCGAGCGCCTCCTGGCGCACTCGAGGAGGAAACCTGGCGGCAACGGAGGAAATCATCGATCAGCGAACGGTCCAGCACGTCCCGAGAGGGAACCCAACTCCTCTCCTCAGGACCGTACCCCTCCCAATCCACTAGGTACTGATGACCACGGCCCCGAGGGCGCATGTCCAAAATCTTACGAACCCTGTAGATGGGTGCGCCCTCGACAAGGATGGGGGGAGGGACGAGCGGGGGCGCGAAGAACGGGCTTAACACAGGAGACATGGAAGACCGGGTGAACGCGACGAAGATAGCGGGAGAAGAAGTCGCACTGCGACAGGATTAATGACCTGAGAAATACGGAACGGACCAATGAACCGCGGGGCCAACTTGCGAGAAGCTGTCTTAAGGGGAAGGTTCTGAGTGGAGAGCCATACTCTCTGACCGCAACAATATCTAGGACTCTTGGTCCTACGCTTATTAGCGGCCCTCACAGTCTGCGCCCTATTACGGCAAAGTGCCGACCTGACCCCCTTCCAGGTGCGCTCGCAACGCTGGACAAAAGCCTGAGCGGAGGGGACGCAGGACTCGGCGAGCTGAGATGAGAACAGCGGAGGCTGGTACCCGAGGCTACTCTGAAAAGGAGATAGACCGGTAGCAGACGAAGGAAGCGAGTTGTGGGCGTACTCTGCCCAGGGGAGCTGTTCTGACCAAGACGCAGGGTTACGAAAAGAAAGACTGCGTAAAAATGCGACCAACAGTCTGATTGGCCCGTTCGGCTTGACCGTTAGACTGGGGATGAAAGCCGGACGAGAGACTGACGGAAGCCCCAATCAAACGGCAAAACTCCCTCCAAAATTGAGACGTGAACTGCGGGCCTCTGTCGGAAACGACGTCAGACGGAAGGCCATGAATTCGGAAAACATTCTCGATAATGATCTGAGCCGTCTCCTTAGCAGAAGGGAGCTTAGCGAGAGGAATGAAATGAGCCGCCTTAGAGAATCTATCGACAACCGTAAGAATAACTGTCTTCCCCGCTGATGAAGGCAGTCCGGTGATAAAATCTAAAGCGATGTGAGACCACGGTCGAGAGGGAATGGGAAGCGGTCTGAGACGGCCGGCAGGAGGAGAGTTCACAGATTTAGTCTGCGCGCAGACCGAACAAGCGGCGACAAATCGACGCGCGTCACGTTCCCGAGTGGGCCACCAGAAACGCTGGCGAATGGAAGCGAGCGTACCCCGAACGCCGGGGTGGCCGGCTAACTTGGCAGAGTGGGCCCACTGAAGAACGGCCGGACGAGTAGGAACGGGAACGAACAGAAGGTTCCTAGGACAAGCTCGCGGCGACGGAGTGTGAGCGAGTGCTTGCTTTACCTGCCTCTCAATTCCCCAGACAGTCAACCCGACAACACGCCCGTCAGGGAGAATCCCCTCGGGGTCGGTGGAGACCTCAGAAGAACTGAAGAGACGAGATAAAGCATCAGGCTTGGTGTTTTTGAGCCCGGACGATAAGAAATAACAAACTCGAAACGAGCGAAAAACAGAGCCCAACGAGCCTGACGCGCATTAAGTCGTTTGGCTGAACGGATGTACTCAAGGTTCCTATGGTCAGTCCAAACGACAAAAGGAACGGTCGCCCCCTCCAACCACTGTCGCCATTCGCCTAGGGCTAAGCGGATGGCGAGCAGTTCGCGATTACCAACATCATAGTTACGTTCTGACGGCGATAAGCGATGAGAGAAAAACGCGCAAGGATGGACCTTGCCGTCAGAGAGAGCGCTGAGAAAGAATGGCTCCCACGCCCACCTCTGACGCGTCAACCTCAACAACAAACTGACTAGAGATGTCAGGTGTAACAAGAATAGGTGCGGATGTAAAACGATTCTTAAGAAGATCAAAAGCTCCCTGGGCGGAAACGGACCACTTAAAGCACGTCTTAACAGAAGTAAGGGCTGTGAGGGGAGCTGCCACCTGACCGAAATTACGGATGAAACGACGATAGAAATTAGCGAAGCCCAGAAAGCGCTGCAGCTCGACGCGTGACTTAGGAACGGGCCAATCAATGACAGCCTGGACCTTAGCGGGATCCATCTTAATGCCCTCAGCGGAAATAACGGAACCGAGAAAAGGGACAGAGGCGGCATGAAAAGTGCACTTCTCAGCCTTCACATAAAGACAGTTCTCCAAAAGGCGCTGGAGGACGCGTCGCACGTGCTGAACATGAATCGAGAGAGACGGTGAAAAAATCAGGATATCGTCCATGTAAACGAAAACAAAAATGTTCAGCATGTCTCTCAGGACGTCGTTAACTAGTGCCTGAAAGACAGCTGGAGCGTTAACGAGGCCGAAAGGAAGAACCCGGTATTCAAAGTGCCCTAACGGAGTGTTAAACGCCGTCTTCCACTCGTCCCCCTCCCTGATGCGCACGAGATGGTAGGCGTTACGAAGGTCCAATTTGGTGAAAAACCTGGCTCCCTGCAGGATCTCGAAGGCTGAAGACATAAGAGGAAGCGGATAACGATTCTTAACTGTTATGTCATTCAGCCCTCGATAATCCACGCATGGGCGCAGGGACCCGTCCTTCTGAACAAAAAAACCCCGCTCCGGCGGGAGAGGAGGAGGAGACTATGGTACCGGCGTCGAGCGAAACCGACAAATAATCCTCGAGAGCCTTACGTTCGGGAGCCGACAGAGAGTATAATCTACCCCGGGGGAGTAGTTCCCGGAAGGAGATCAATACTACAGTCATACGACCGGTGTGGAGGGAGAGAAGTGGCCTTGGAACGACTGAACACCGTGCGCAGATCGTGATACTCCTCCGGCACCCCTGTCAAATCGCCAGGCTCCTCCTGTGAAGAAGAGACAGAGGAAACAGGAGGGATAGCAGACATTAAACAGGTCACATGACAAGAAACATTCCAGGATAGGATAGTATTACTAGACCAATTAATAGAAGGGTTATGGCGCACTAGCCAGGGATGACCCAAGACAACAGGTGTAAAAGGTGAACGAAAAATTAAAAAATAAATGGTTTCGCTATGATTACCAGAGACAGTGAGGGTTAAAGGCAGCGTCTCACGCTGAATCTTGGGGAGAGAACTACCATCTAAAGCGAACAAGGCCGTGGGCTCCCCTAACTGTCTGAGAGGAATGTCATGTTCCCGAGCCCAGGTCTCGTCCATAAAACAGCCCTCCGCCCCAGAGTCTATCAAGGCACTGCAGGAAGCAGATGAACCGGGCCAGCGGAGATGGACCGGAAAGGTAGTGCGTGATCCAGAAGGAGAGGCCTGAGTAGTTGCGCTCACCAGTAGCCCTCCTCTTACTGATGAGCTCTGGCTTTTACTGGACATGAGGTGACAAAATGACCAGCGGAGCCGCAGTAGAGACAGAGGCGATTGGTGATTCTCCGTTCCTTCTCCTTGGCCGAGATGCGGATACCCCCCAGCTGCATAGGCTCAGCATCCGAGCCGGCGGAGGAGGGTGGCAGTGATGCGGCAGGTGGCAGTGATGTGGAGAGGGGAGCAACGGAGAACGCGAGCTCCTTTCCACGAGCTTGGCGACGAAGATCAAACCGTCGCTCTATGCGAATAGCGAGAGCTATTAAGGAGTCCAGACTGGAAGGAACCTCCCGGGAGAGGATCTCATCCTTAACCTCGACGAGGAGACCCTCCAGAAAACGAGCGAGCAAAGCCGGCTCGTTCCAGTCACTAGAGGCAGCGAGAGTGCGAAACTCAATAGAATAATCCGTTATGGATCGATTCCCCTGACATAGGGAAGACAGGGCCCTGGAAGCCTCCTCCCCAAAAACAGAACGGTCAAAAACCCGTATCATCTCCTCCTTAAAGTCCTGATACTGGTTAATACACTCAGCCCTCGCCTCCCAGATTGCCGTGCCCCACTCACGCGCCCGTCCGGTAAGGAGAGAAATGACGTAGGCGATGCGGGCTGCGCTCCTGGAGTAAGTGTTGGGCTGAGAGAGAACACCACATCACACTGAGTGAGGAATGAGCGGCACTCAGTGGGCTCCCCAGAGTAACACGGCGGGTTGTTGATCCTGGGCTCCGGAGACTCGGAAACCCTGGAAGTGGGCGGTGGATCGAGGTGGAGTTGGTGAACCTGTCTTGTGAGGTCGGAGACTTGGACGGCCAGGGTCTCAACGGCATGTCGAGCAGCAGACAATTCCTCCTCGTGTCTGCCTAGCATCGCTCCCTGGATCTCGACGGCGGAGTGAAAAGGGTCCGGAGCCGCTGGGTCCATTCTTGGTCTGATTCTTCTGTTATGTACTTGAGTGAAGACCCAAAAGCGGTTTTAACAGAAAACAGAGTTCTTTAATGAAAAACAGGAATGGCATAAATCCTCTTCCAACGTAGTCAATGGAACAAAAAGAACGTTAGTATAATGCAGGATGCACCTGCCAGGCAGACTCCGACAGGATAGGACAAGGTGGAAGCAAACGGGACGACAGCTTGCTTCTGGCATCAAAAACACAAACAAGAATCAGACACTGAAAGTAGCAGGAACAGAGAGAGAAATAGAGACCTAATCAGAGGGGGAAGAGAGAACAGGTGGGAAAGAGTGAATGAGCTAGTTAGGGGAGATGTAGAACAGCTGAAGAATGAGAGACAGAGAAGGTAACCTAAAAAGACCAGCAGAGAGAGACAGAGTGAAGAGAAAGGACAGGAACAGACATAACAAGACATGACACATTTGCTCACATCGTATATAGACTTGTTTATACTGCATTATTGACTGTATGTTTGTTTTATTCCATGTGTAACTCTGTGTTGTTGTATGTGTCGAACTGCTTTGCTTTATCTTGGCCAGGTCGCAGTTGTAAATGAGAACTTGTTCTCAACTGGCCACCTGGTTAAATAAAGGTGAAATGAAATTTAAATTTAAAAATTAAAAACTTGAACTCTGGGAATATTTTTTGGGCTGCAGTCTGAGGTGCAGTTAAATCTAATGACCTCTGACCTCCTCTGAGGTAACTCTGGGTCTTCCGTTCCTGTGGCGGTCTTCACAAGAGCCAGTTTCATAATAGCGATTGATGGTTTTTGCCACTGAACATGAAGAAACGTTCAAAGTTCTTAATTTTTTCCCCTCATTGACTGACCTTCATGTCTTAAATTATTTCTCATTGCTTATTTGAGCAGTTCTTGCCATAATATGGACTTGGTCTTTTACCCAATAGGGCTTCTTCTTCCCTACCTTGTCACAACACCACTGATTAGCTCAAACACATTAAGAAGGAAAGAAATTCCACAAGTTAACTTTTAACAAGGCAGACCTGTCAATGTAAAAGCATTCCAGGTGACTACCCCATGAAATTGGTTTCAGAGAATGGCAAGAGTGTGCAAAGCTGTCATCAAGGCAAAGGGTGGCTACTTTGAAGAATATAAAATAATGTACAATAAATGTTGATTTGTTTAACACTTTTATGGTTACTACATGATTCCATATGTGTCATGCAATAGTTGTGATGTCTTCACTATTATTCTATAACGTAGAACATAGTAATAATAAAGACAAACCCTAGAAATAGTACTGTATACTGGCGCCAGGAAGGGTCAGGGGTTAAGGGTCAGGGGTTAAGTGTCAGACATAGGATCTGGGAACCCTACTCGGTCAGATCTTGAATTAATGTGTACTTACTTTAATGACTAAACATGTTGGGTGATTCTTCTTGAAAACATTCATTCCTCTTGTCAGGACTGAGCCTGGTGGAGAGTTACCCTTACGAACCCGAAGAGAGGGGCTTCGACTACGTACGCCTGGCCTCCATCGCTGCAGGTGAGTCTGGTAGCAGTATAGATGACCTGACTGTCTCTGCCCTGGGAGTAGGTATAGGGGGGTAGGTAGAAGGGCAGAACATGTCTGCGGGGTAGGTAGAGGGGAAGAATGAGTGTTTGGGGGTAGGTAGAGGGGCAGAACGTGTGTCTGGGGGGTAGGTAGAGGGGGGTAGGTAGAGGGTTAGAATGTGTGTCTGGGGGCAGCTATAGAGGGGCAGAATGTGTGTCTGGGGGCAGCTATAGAGGGGCAGAATGTGTGTCTGGGGGGCAGCTATAGAGGGGCAGAATGTGTGTCTGGGGGGCAGCTATAGAGGGGCAGAATGTGTGTCTGGGGGGCAGCTATAGAGGGGCAGAATGTGTGTTTGGGTGCAGCTATAGAGGGGCAGAATGTGTGTTTGGGGGGCAGCTATAGAGGGGCAATTATAGAAGCAGCTGCCTCCTGGAGGGGTACCTGGGGTCAGTTATAGGGAGGCAGAATGTGTTGTTTGCCCTCAGGGTAAAAAAGAACTTTATCATCTATTTACATTAAATAGCAGCTCAGAGAGCCCATCTCAGATTGTCTATGGGGGAGCAGCAGAAGGGAACATGGCCAAGATGTTCAAATGTTCATAGATGATCAGCAGGGTCAAATAATAATAATCACTGTAGTTATCGAGGGTGCAGCAAGTCAGCACATCAGGAATAAATGTCAGTTGGCTTTTCATAGCCGATCATTGAGTATCTGTACCGCTCCTGCTGTCTCTAGAGAGTTGAAAACAGCAGGTCAGGGTTCCGTAGCCGTAGGCAGAACAGTTGAAACTGGAGCAGCAGCACGGCCAGGTGGACAGGGGACAGCAAGTAGTCATCATGCCAGGTGGTCCTGAGGCATGGTCCTAGGGCTCAGGTCCTCCGAGAGAGATAAAGAAAGAAAGAGAGAATTAGAGAGAGCATACTTAAATTCACACAGGACACTGGATAAGACAGGAGAAGTACTCCAGATATAACAAACTGACCCTAGGCCCCCTGACACAATAACTACTGCAGCATAATACTGGAGGCTGAGACTGGAGGGGACAGGAGACACAGGAGAAACTGATTTTAATGATAGCAGCCATACCCCACAGAAACTGCCAGACAAAGTTTAATATCACAGTGATGTTGTAAAGGCTAATTAAATATGGGATCAAATTGGATTCATCTGTTATGTAAAGATTGTCATTAGAGGAAAGACGTAAGTTGTAGTCACACCTCTTCATGTTATCACCCATTTATATTCGGTCAAATATGTAAGGACATAAATGTATATAGTGAGAAGGAAACATTCCCCCCTCCTTCAAAACAGCAGTGAGATTGTAACGTAACTTCACCCCCAGCTTGACATGTCAAGTGTCAGATCGTGGTTGGGGTGTGTGGGATTTGTGACGACGCCGTGGGCCTTCCTCAGGCAGCGTTTCCAGTAGATTTCCTGGGTGGGTGGGAGCACTGGGCCGTCTTCACCACCAGCATGAGGCCGCCGTGGACGAAGACATTCCTATAACAGGCCATGATGCAACCGGTCAGGATGTACTCGCTGGTGGATAGGACCCGGCCAAATATTTACAACCACCTTAGGAAGTAGAGATGCTGTTGCGCCCTCTTGACCAGAGTGACGACTTGTTATCACCACGTATTTGGATGATAACAAGTCGTCAGTGATGTGGATTCAAAGGAGACTGCTGACTCTCTCTACAACTTCCCATTGCTTCCCACCTTCCCTCTTCCCATTGGTATTCCATCCTCTGCTTCCTGAAGTCAGCAATCAACACCTTTGTTTTGCTGATGTTGAGGGTGAGGTTGTTGTCATGACACCACAATTCCAGTTCACTTCCCTCCTCCTGAGGCTGCATTCATCGTTGTTGAGGATTTTAACAAGGCTAATCTGAAAACAAGACTCCCTAAATTCTATCAGCATATCGATTGTGCTACCAGGGCTGGTAAAACCCTGGATCAGTGTTATTCTAACCTGTGACGCATATAAGGCCCTTCCCCGCCCTCCTTTCGGAAAAGCTGACCACGACTCTTTTGTTGCTCCCAGCCTAGAGACTAAAACAGGAAGCTCCCGCGCTCAGGTCTGTTCAACGCTGGTCCGACCAATCTGATTGCACGCTTCTAGACTGCTTCCATCAAGTGGACTGGGACATGTTTCGTATTGCGTCAGACAACAACATTGACGAATACGCTGATTCGGTGTGCGAGTTCATTAGAACGTGCGTTGGCGATGTCGTTCCCATAGCAACGATTAAAACATTCCCTAACCAGAAACCGTGGATTGATGGCAGCATTCGGGTGAAACTGAAAGCGCAAACCACTGTTTTTAACCAGGGCAAGGTGACTGGTAACATGACCGAATACAAACAGTGTAGCTATTCCCTCCGCAAGGCAATCAAACAGGCTAAGCGTCAGTATAGAGACAAAGTAATTCAACGGCTCAAAGCAATTCAACGGCTCAGACACAAAAGGTATGTGGCAGGGTCTACAGTCAATCACGGACTATAAGAATAAATCTGGCTGACTGGCTGGCTGGCTGGCTGGCTGGCTGGCTGACTGGCTGACTGGCTGGCTGGCTGGCTGGTTGACTGGTTGACTGGCTGACTGCATAGCCACATCTCTGTGTGTGTTCTCATTATTGTTCATATCAAATCAAATTGTATTGGTCACATGGTCAGCAGATGTTATTGGTCACATGGTCAGCAGATGTTATTGTTCACATGGTCAGCAGATGTTATTGGTCACATGGTCAGCAGATGTTATTGGTCACATGGTCAGCAGATGTTATTGGTCACATGGTCAGCAGATGTTATTGGTCACATGGTCAGCAGATGTTATTGGTCACATGGTCAGCAGATGTTATTTGTCACATGGTCAGCAGATGTTATTGGTCACATGGTTAGCAGATGTTATTGGTCACATGGTCAGCAGATGTTATTGGTCACATGGTCAGCAGATGTTATTGGTCACATGGTTAGCAGATGTTATTGGTCACATGGTTAGCAGATGTTATTGGTCACATGGTTAGCAGATGTTATTGGTCACATGGTTAGCAGATGTTATTGCGGGTGTAGCGAAATGCTTGTGCTTCTAGCTCCAACAGTGCAGTAATATCTAACAAGTCATCTCTAACAAATTACACAACATAAACTCAATACACACAAATCTAAGTAGGAATACATTAAGACTATATACATATGGACAAACGATGTCAGAGCAGAACGGACTAAGATACAGTAAAATAGTATAGAATACAGTAGATACATATGAGATGAGTAATGACAGATATGTAAACATTATTAAGTGACTAGTGTTCCATTCCTTAAAGTGGCCAGTGATTCCTAGTCTGTCTATAGGCTGCAGCCTCTAATGTTAATTACATCCAATTTTTCCATGATTAAAGTGGCTGGAGTTGAGTCGGTGTGTTGGCAGCAGCCACTCAATGTTAGTGGTGGCTGTTTAACAGTCTGATGGCCTTGAGATAGAAGCTGTTTTTCAGTCTCTCGGTCCCAGCTTTGATGCACCTGCACTGACCTCGCCTTCTGGATGATAGCGGGGTGAACAGGCAGTGGCTAGGTGGTTGTTGTCCTTGATGATTCTTATGGCCTTCCTGTAACATTGGGTGGGTGTTGTCCTTGATGATCTTTATGGCCTTCCTGTAACATCGGGTGGGTGTTGTCCTTGATGATCTTTATGGCCTTCCTGTAACATCGGGTGGGTGTTGTCCTTGATGATCTTTATGGCCTTCCTGTAACATTGGGTGGTTGTTGTCCTTGATGATCTTTATGGCCTTCCTGTGACATCTGGTGGTTGTTGTCCTTGATGATCTTTATGGCCTTCCTGTGACATCGAGTGGTTGTTGTCCTTGATGATATTTTGTTATTAGTTATTCCACGTGTTATTATTTCTATTTGTAAATTATATTTTGTAACTTTAACTCTGTTGGTAAGGGTTAGTCTCCGCCTGTTTTTAGTCTCCGCCTGTTGTTAGTCTCCGCCGGTTGTTTACCAATCATGTAACATATTACAGTGATTTCATTGATTTGACTTCCTCAATATTTACTGAATCTATTGCAGATGATTATATTTTAATTTAAATACTTAGAATTATGAATCCTTTTCATTTCATTTTTAGACGCTTGTCGATACAGACCGCAATTATTGTTATTAATCATTGTTTGAAATCTCAAATTACAAAGACAATTTTAAAAAATGGCACGTCTTCGTTCCAACTGGTACCCTTAGAAGCCATAGGGTTCTGCTCGGAAGTACAACATTTGGTACCCTAAAACTGCCCTTCCTTGTTTTTTGTCTTCAAACAGGTGCAGTTGGCATAGCGACGTTGAACCGTTGTCTGGACGCGGCGAAGGCGTGTAACGTGGACGAGACGTGTCAGAAGCTCCGTACGGAATACGTCTCAGCCTGCATCCAGCCGTCGGCCCGCTCAGGCCCCTGTAACAGAGCCAGGTGTGACAAGGCTCTCAGGAAGTTCTTCGACCGGGTCCCTCCTGACTACACCCACCAGCTGCTGTTCTGCCCCTGCACAGGTAGGAGAAGGGGGGTGGCAGGTGTATGTGTGTGTGTGTGTGTGTGTGTATATATATATACATATATATATACACTATATAAACAAAAGTATGTGGACACCCCTTCAAATTAGTGGATTCGGCTATTTCAGCCACACCCTTTGCTGACAGGTGTATAAAATCGAGCACACGGCCATGCAGTCTCCATAGACAAATATTGGCAGTAGAATGGCCTTACTGAAGAGCTCAGTGACTTTCAACGTCTGTCCTCGATCACAACAACACTCACCACCGAGTTCCAAACTGTCTCTGGAAGCAACGTCAGCACAATAACTGTTCGTCTGGAGCTTCATGAAATGGGTTTCCATGGCCAAGTAGCCGAACACAAGCCTAACATCACTGAACGCCAAACGTCAGCTGGAGTGGTGTAAAACCCGCCGCCATCTGGAACAGTGGAAACGCGTTCTCTGGAATCACGCTTCACCATCTGGCACCCCTGGAGAACTCAACCTGTCCCAATACATAATGCCAACTGTAAAGTTTGGTGGAGGAGGAATAATGGTCTGGGGATGTTTTTCATGGTTCGGCCCCTTAGTTCCAGTGAAGGGAAATCATAACACTACAGCATACAATGACATTCTAGACCATTCTGTGCTTCCAACTTTGTGGCAACAGTTTGGGGAAGGCCCTTTCCTGTTTCAGCATGACAATGCCCCAGTGCACAAAGCGAGGTCCATACAGAAATGGTTTGTTGCAATCAGTGTGGAAGAACTTGACTGGCCTGCACAGAGCTCTGACCTCAACCCCATCAAACACCTTTGGGATGGGAACGCAGACTGGAAGCCAGGCTAATGGTGGAGATGGCTGCCATTTTACGGAAAATTGTGCTACTGTGTGTGTTTTATTGTGTAATTTGTAACTTATTTATGTTACTGCCACCATCTCTTTATGAACGAAAAATAGCTTTTGAAAATCAGAACAGCGATTCCTCACCTCAAATTGGACAAAGATGTTTTCTTTAATAACGAGTCGGACGTACTTCAGACACCCGCCCAAATCATTCGCATGAAGAAGAGACAGAGATATCGGGGGAGAGGTCGGGGGGAGCCTTGTAAGGATCTGTAATCTGCCTCTACCATCAGTCCTATTGGAGATATCGAGGACATAGGTCGGGGTACCTTGTAAGGATCCGACGACGACTGGGTAATCTGCCTCTGCCATCAGTCCTATTGGAGATATCGAGGACATAGGTCGGGGTACCTTGTAAGGATCCGACGACGACTGGGTAATCTGCCTCTGCCATCAGTCCTATTAGAGATATCGAGGACATAGGTCGGGGTACCTTGTAAGGATCCGACGATGACTGGGTAATCTGCCTCTACCATCAGTCCTATTAGACAACGTACAATCAGTGGATAGCAAAATAGACGAGCTACGATCACGACTATCCTACCAACGGGATATTAAAGACTATAATGTCTTATGTTTCACCAAATCGTGGCTGAATGACGACATGGATAACATTCAGCTAGCGGGATACACGCTGCACCGGCGAGATAGAACAGCACACTAAGACGAGGGAGGGGGGGGGGGGTCTATGTATATTTGTAAACAACAGATGTCTCAAGGTTTTGCTCGCCTGAGGTAGAGTATCTCATGATAAGCTGCTGACCACACTATTAACCAAGAGAGTTTTCATCTGTATTTTATTACTCGTAGGCGTCTATCTACCACCACAAACCAATGCTGGCATAAAAGGCTGCACTCAACCAGCTGTATAAGGCCATAAGCAAACAGGAAAACTCTCATCCAGAGGTGGCACTCCTAGTGGCCGGGGACTTTAATGCAGGAAACTTAAATGTAATAATAATATCTACCAGCATGTTAAATGTGCAAAAAGAGGAGAAAAAACACTCTAGACCACCTTTACACACAGACGCGTACAAAGCTCTCCCTCGCCCTCCATTTGGCAAATCTGACCATAATTCTATCCTCATGATTCCTGCTTATAAGCAAAAACTAAAGCAGGAAGCACCAATGTCAATTAAGAAGTGGTCAGATGACGCAGATGCTAAGCTACAGGACTGTTTCAGGTAATCAGATGCTAAGCTACAGGAAATCAGATGCTAAGCTACAGGTAATCAGATGCTAAGCTACAGGTAATCAGATGCTAAGCTACAGGTAATCAGATGCTAAGCTACAGGACTAAACTACAGGTAATCCTGAAAAGGTAATCAAATGGCTACTATCGTCATCCCCCCAACGCAACAATGTTCCAACATCTAGTGGAAAGCCTTCCCAGAAGAGTGGAGGCTGTTATAGCAGCAATGTTCCAACATCTAGTGGAAAGCCTTCCCAGAAGAGTGGAGGCTGTTATAGCAGCAATGTTCCTACATCTAGTGGAAAGCCTTCCCAGAAGAGTGGAGGCTGTTATAGCAGCAATGTTCCAACATCTAGTGGAAAGCCTTCCCAGAAGAGTGGAGGCTGTTATAGCAACAACGTTCCAACATCTAGTGGAAAGCCTTCCCAGAAGAGTGGAGGCTGTTATAGCAACAACGTTCCAACATCTAGTGGAAAGCCTTCCCAGAAGAGTGGAGGCTGTTATAGCAACAACGTTCCAACATCTAGTGGAAAGCCTTCCCAGAAGAGTGGAGGCTGTTATAGCAACAACGTTCCAACATCTAGTGGAAAGCCTTCCCAGAAAGCCTAACTCCATTTTAATGCCCATGATTTTGGAATGAGATGTTCAATGAGCAGGTGTCCACATACTTTTGGTTATGTAGATATGAAATGAAACGGGTGCTCAGAAAAGAGAGAGAGAGTTTAAACATAACCCTGTACTGTCCAGACACGGCGTGCACTGAGAGACGGAGACAGACCATCGTACCAGCCTGCTCCTATGAAGACAAAGACAAACCCAACTGTCTGGCTGCACTGCGACTCTGCAGGGCTGACTACGTCTGCAGGTAGGGATGGGGGGGTGTAGGGTGGTTATGGGTGTCTGAGTGTGTGTGTGTGTGTCTGTATCTGTGTGTGTTTATTTGTTTGTAGGTAATATAATAATGATAATAATATTATTATGTGTGTCTCTGTCTCTCTCTGTCTCCCTCTCTCTGTCTCTCTCCCTCTCTCTGTCTCTCTCCCTCTCTCTCCCTCTCTGTCTCTCTCTGTCTCTCTCCCTCTCTCTGTCTCTCTCCCTCTCTCTGTCTCTCTCCCTCTCTCTCCCTCTCTGTCGCTCTCTCTGTCTCCCTCTCTCTGTCTCCCTCTCTCTGTCTCTCTCTGTCTCTCTGTCCACCTCTCTCTGTCTCTCTCAATTCAATTCACTCCAAGGGGCTTTATTGGCAAGTGAGGTAGATAATATACAAAGTGAAATAAACAATAAAAATGAACAGTAAACATTAAAAAAAGAAGTTTCAAAACAATAAAGACATTACAAATGTCATATTATATATATATATATATATATATATATATATATATATATATACAGTGTTGTAACAATGTACAAATGGTCAGAGTACACAAGGGGAAATAAATAAGCATAAATAAGGATTGTATTTACAATGGTGTTTGTTCTTCACTCGTTGCCGTTTTCTTGTGTCTCTCTCCCTGTCTCTCTCTCTCTCTGTCAATTCAATTCAATTCAATTTAAGGGGCTTTATTGGCATGGGTAACATGTGTTAACATTGCCATAGCAAGTAAGGTAGATAATATATAAAGTGAAATAAACAATAAAAATTAACAGTAGACATCACACAAACAGAAGTTTCAAAACAATAAAGACATTACAAATGTCATATTATATATATATACAGTGTTTTTACAATGTGCAAATGGTAAAGGACACAAGATAAAATAAATAAGCATAGATATGGGTTGTATTTACAATGGTGCGTGTTCTTCACCGGTTGCCCTTTTCTCGTGGCAACAGGTCACAAATCTTGCTGCTCTGATGGCACACTGTGGAATTTCACCCAGTAGATATGGGAGTTTTTCAAAATTGGATTTGTTTTCGAATTCTTTGTGGATCTGTGTAATCTGAGGGAAATATGTCTCTCTAATATGGTCATACATTGGGCAGGAGGTTAGGAAGTGCAGCTCAGTTACCACCTCATTTTGTGGGCATTGAGCACATAGCCTGTCTTCTCTTGAGAGCCATGTCTGCCTATGGCGGCCTTTCTCAATAGCAAGGCTATGCTCGCTGAGTCTGTACATAGTCAAAGCTTTCCTTAATTTTGGGTCAGTCACAGTGGTCAGGTATTCTGCCGCTGTGTACTCTCTGTGTAGGGCCAAATAGCATTCTAGTTTGCTCAGTTTTTTTGTTAATTCTTTCCAATGTGTCAAGTAATTATCTTTTTGTTTTCTCATGATTTGGTTGGGTCTAATTGTGTTGCTGTCATGGGGCTCTGTAGGGTGTGTTTGTGAACAGAGCCCCAGGACCAGCTTGCTTAGGGGACTCTTCTCCAGGTTCATCTCTCTGTAGGTGATGGCTTTGTTGTGGAAGGTTTGGGAATCGCTTCCTTTTAGGTGGTTATAGAATTTATCAGCTCTTTTCTGGATTTTGATAATTAGTGGGTATCGGCCTAATTCTGCTCTGCATGCATTATTTGGTGTTCTACGTTGTACACGGAGGATATTTTTGCAGAATTCTGCGTGCAGAGTCTCAATTTGGTGTTTGTCCCATTTTGTGAAGTCTTGGTTGGTGAGCGGACCCCAGACCTCACAACCATAAAGGGCAATGGGCTCTATGACTGATTCAAGTATTTTTAGCCAAATCCTAATTGGTATGTTGAAATTTATGTTCCTTTTGATGGCATAGAATGCCCTTCTTGCCTTGTCTCTCAGATCGTTCACAGCTTTGTGGAAGTTACCTGTGGCGCTGATGTTTAGGCCAAGGTATGTATAGTTTTTTGTGTGCTCTAGGGCAACAGTGTCTAGATGGAATTTGTATTTGTGGTCCTGGTGACTGGACCTTTTTTGGAACACCAATACTGTCAGGGCCCAGGTCTGACAGAATCTGTGCATAAGATCTAGGTGCTGCTGTAGGCCCTCCTTGGTTGGTGACAGAAGCACCAGATCATCAGCAGACATTTGACTTCAGATTCTAGTAGGGTGAGGCCGGGTGCTGCAGACTTTTGTAGTGCCGCGCCAGTTCGTTGATATATATGTTGAAGAGGGTGGGGCTTAAGCTGCATCCCTGTCTAAATCCACCACCCTGTGTGAAGAAATGTGTGTGTTTTTTGCCAATTTTAACCGCACACTTGTTGTTTGTGTACATGGATTTTATGATGTCGTATGTTTTACCCCCAACACCACTTTCCATCAGTTTGTATAGCAGACCCTCATGCCAAATTGAGTCGAAGGCTTTTTTGAAATCAACAAAGCATGAGAAGACTTTGCCTTTGTTTTGGTTTGTTCGGTTGTCAATTAGGGTGTGCAGGGTGAATACATGGTCTGTTGTACGGTAATTTGGTAAAAAGCCAATTTGACATTTGCTCAGTACATTGTTTTCATTGAGGAAGTGTACGAGTCTGCTGTTAATGATAATGCAGAGGATTTTCCCAAGGTTACTGTTGACGCATATTCCACGGTAGTTATTGGGGTCAAATTTGTCTCCATTTTTGTGGATTGGGGTGATCAGTCATTGGTTCCAAATATTGGGGAAGATGCCAGAGCTAAGGCTGAGGTTAAAGAGTTTTAGTATAGCCAATTGGAATTTGTTGTCTGTATATTTGATCATTTCATTGACGATACCATCAACACCACAGGCCTTTTTGGGTTGGAGGGTTTTTATTTTGTCCTGTAACTCATTCAATGTAATTGGAGAATCCGGTGGGTTCTGGTATTCTTTAATAGTTGATTCTAAGATCTGTATTTAATCATGTATACAGTGCCTTGCGAAAGTATTCGGCCCCCTTGAACTTTGCGACCTTTTGCCACATTTCAGGCTTCAAACATAAAGATATAAAACTGTATTTTTTTGTGAAGAATCAACAACAAGTGGGACACAATCATGAAGTGGAACGACATTGTCATGTCTTGTTATGTCTGTTCCTGTCCTTTCTCTTCACTCTGTCTCTCTCTGCTGGTCTTTTTAGGTTACCTTCTCTGTCTCTCATTCTTCAGCTGTTCTACATTTCCCCTAACTAGCTCATTCACTCTTTCCCCACCTGTTCTCTCTTCCCCCTCTGATTAGGTCTCTATTTCTCTCTCTGTTCCTGCTACTTTCAGTGTCTGATTCTTGTTTGTGTTTTTTGATGCCAGAAGCAAGCTGTCGTCGCGTTTGCTTCCACCTTGTCCTATCCTGTCGGAGTCTGCCTGGCAGGTGCATCCTGCATTATACTAACGTTCTTTTTGTTCCATTGACCACGTTGGAAGAGGATTTATGCCATTCCTGTTTTTTCATTAAAGAACTCTGTTTTCTGTTAAAACCGCTTTTGGGTCTTCACTCAAGTACATAACAGAAGAATCAGACCAAGAATGGACCCAGCGGCTCCGGACCCTTTTCACTCCGCCGTCGAGATCCAGGGAGCGATGCTAGGCAGACACGAGGAGGAATTGTCTGCTGCTCGACATGCCGTTGAGACCCTGGCCGTCCAAGTCTCCGACCTCACAAGACAGGTTCACCAACTCCACCTCGATCCACCGCCCACTTCCAGGGTTTCCGAGTCTCCGGAGCCCAGGATCAACAACCCGCCGTGTTACTCTGGGGAGCCCACTGAGTGCCGCTCATTCCTCACTCAGTGTGATGTGGTGTTCTCTCTCCAGCCCAACACTTACTCCAGGAGCGCAGCCCGCATCGCCTACGTCATTTCTCTCCTTACCGGACGGGCGCGTGAGTGGGGCACGGCAGTCTGGGAGGCGAGGGCTGAGTGTATTAACCAGTATCAAGACTTTAAGGAGGAGATGATACGGGTTTTTGACCGTTCTGTTTTTGGGGAGGAGGCTTCCAGGGCCCTGTCTTCCCTATGTCAGGGGAATCGATCCATAACGGATTATTCTATTGAGTTTCGCACTCTCGCTGCCTCAAGTGACTGGAACGAGCCGGCTTTGCTCGCTCGTTTTCTGGAGGGTCTCCTCGTCGAGGTTAAGGACGAGATCCTCTCCCGGGAGGTTCCTTCCAGTCTGGACTCCTTAATAGCTCTCGCTATTCGCATAGAGCGACGGTTTGATCTTCGTCGCCGAGCTCGTGGAAAGGAGCTCGCGTTCTCCGCTGCTCCCATCTCCACATCACTGCCACCTGCCGCATCACTGCCACCCTCCTCCGCCGGCTCGGATGCTGAGCCTATGCAGCTGGGGGGTATCCGCATCTCGGCCAAGGAGAAGGAACGGAGAATCACCAATCGCCTCTGTCTCTACTGCGGCTCCGCTGGTCATTTTGTCACCTCATGTCCAGTAAAAGCCAGAGCTCATCAGTAAGAGGAGGGCTACTGGTGAGCGCAACTACTCAGGCCTCTCCTTCTGGATCACGCACTACTTTTCCGGTCCATCTCCGCTGGCCCGGTTCATCTGCTTCCTGCAGTGCCTTGATAGACTCTGGGGCGGAGGGCTGTTTTATGGACGAGACCTGGGCTCGGGAACATGACATTCCTCTCAGACAGTTAGGGAGCCCACGGCCTTGTTCGCTTTAGATGGTAGTTCTCTCCCCAAGATTCAGCGTGAGACGCTGCCTTTAACCCTCACTGTCTCTGGTAATCATAGCGAAACCATTTCTTTTTTAATTTTTCGTTCACCTTTTACACCTGTTGTTTTGGGTCATCCCTGGCTAGTGCGCCATAACCCTTCTATTAATTGGTCTAGTAATACTATCCTATCCTGGAATGTTTCTTGTCATGTGACCTGTTTAATGTCTGCTATCCCTCCTGTTTCCTCTGTCTCTTCTTCACAGGAGGAGCCTGGCGATTTGACAGGGGTGCCGGAGGAGTATCACGATCTGCGCACGGTGTTCAGTCGTTCCAAGGCCACTTCTCTCCCTCCACACCGGTCGTATGACTGTAGTATTGATCTCCTTCCGGGAACTACTCCCCCGGGGTAGATTATACTCTCTGTCGGCTCCCGAACGTAAGGCTCTCGAGGATTATTTGTCGGTTTCGCTCGACGCCGGTACCATAGTCTCCTCCTCCTCTCCCGCCGGAGCGGGGTTTTTTTTTGTTCAGAAGAAGGACGGGTCCCTGCGCCCATGCGTGGATTATCGAGGGCTGAATGACATAACAGTTAAGAATCGTTATCCGCTTCCTCTTATGTCTTCAGCCTTCGAGATCCTGCAGGGAGCCAGGTTTTTCACCAAATTGGACCTTCGTAACGCCTACCATCTCGTGCGCATCAGGGAGGGGGACGAGTGGAAGACGGCGTTTAACACTCCGTTAGGGCACTTTGAATACCGGGTTCTTCCTTTCGGCCTCGTTAACGCTCCAGCTGTCTTTCAGGCACTAGTTAACGACGTCCTGAGAGACATGCTGAACATTTTTGTTTTCGTTTACATGGACGATATCCTGATTTTTTCACCGTCTCTCTCGATTCATGTTCAGCACGTGCGACGCGTCCTCCAGCGCCTTTTGGAGAACTGTCTTTATGTGAAGGCTGAGAAGTGCATTTTTCATGCCGCCTCTGTCCCTTTTCTCGGTTCCGTTATTTCCGCTGAGGGCATTAAGATGGATCCCGCTAAGGTCCAGGCTGTCATTGATTGGCCCGTTCCTAAGTCACGCGTCGAGCTGCAGCGCTTTCTGGGCTTCGCTAATTTCTATCGTCGTTTCATCCGTAATTTCGGTCAGGTGGCAGCTCCCCTCACAGCCCTTACTTCTGTTAAGACGTGCTTTAAGTGGTCCGTTTCCGCCCAGGGAGCTTTTGATCTTCTTAAGAATCGTTTTACATCCGCTCCTATTCTTGTTACACCTGACATCTCTAGACAGTTTGTTGTTGAGGTTGACGCGTCAGAGGTGGGCGTGGGAGCCATTCTTTCTCAGCGCTCTCTCTCTGACGGCAAGGTCCATCCTTGCGCGTTTTTCTCTCATCGCTTATCGCCGTCAGAACGTAACTATGATGTTGGTAATCGCGAACTGCTCGCCATCCGCTTAGCCCTAGGCGAATGGCGACAGTGGTTGGAGGGGGCGACCGTTCCTTTTGTCGTTTGGACTGACCATAGGAACCTTGAGTACATCCGTTCAGCCAAACGACTTAATGCGCGTCAGGCTCGTTGGGCTCTGTTTTTTGCTCGTTTCGAGTTTGTTATTTCTTATCGTCCGGGCTCAAAAACACCAAGCCTGATGCTTTATCTCGTCTCTTCAGTTCTTCTGAGGTCTCCACCGACCCCGAGGGGATTCTCCCTGACGGGCGTGTTGTCGGGTTGACTGTCTGGGGAATTGAGAGGCAGGTAAAGCAAGCACTCGCTCACACTCCGTCGCCGCGAGCTTGTCCTAGGAACCTTCTGTTCGTTCCCGTTCCTACTCGTCCGGCCGTTCTTCAGTGGGCCCACTCTGCCAAGTTAGCCGGCCACCCCGGCGTTCGGGGTACGCTCGCTTCCATTCGCCAGCGTTTCTGGTGGCCCACTCGGGAACGTGACGCGTCGATTTGTCGCCGCTTGTTCGGTCTGCGCGCAGACTAAATCTGGGAACTCTCCTCCTGCCGGCCGTCTCAGACCGCTTCCCATTCCCTCTCGACCGTGGTCTCACATCGCTTTAGATTTTATCACCGGACTGCCTTCATCAGCGGGGAAGACAGTTATTCTTACGGTTGTCGATAGATTCTCTAAGGCGGCTCATTTCATTCCTCTCGATAATCTCCCTTCTGCTAAGGAGACGGCTCAGATCATTATCGAGAATGTTTTCCGAATTCATGGCCTTCCGTCTGACGTCGTTTCCGACAGAGGCCCGCAGTTCACGTCTCAATTTTGGAGGGAGTTTTGCCGTTTGATTGGGGCTTCCGTCAGTCTCTCGTCCGGCTTTCATCCCCAGTCTAACGGTCAAGCCGAACGGGCCAATCAGACTGTTGGTCGCATTTACGCAGTCTTTCTTTTCGTAACCCTGCGTCTTGGTCAGAACAGCTCCCCTGGGCAGAGTACGCCCACAACTCGCTTCCCTCGTCTGCTACCGGTCTATCCCCTTTTCAGTGTAGCCTCGGGTACCAGCCTCCGCTGTTCTCATCTCAGCTCGCCGAGTCCTGCGTCCCCTCCGCTCAGGCTTTTGTCCAGCGTTGCGAGCGCACCTGGAAGGGGGTCAGGTCGGCACTTTGCCGTAATAGGGCGCAGACTGTGAGGGCCGCTAATAAGCGTAGGACCAAGAGTCCTAGATATTGTTGCGGTCAGAGAGTATGGCTCTCCACTCAGAACCTTCCCCTTAAGACAGCTTCTCGCAAGTTGGCCCCGCGGTTCATTGGTCCGTTCCGTATTTCTCAGGTCATTAATCCTGTCGCAGTGCGACTTCTTCTCCCGCTATCTTCGTCGCGTTCACCCGGTCTTCCATGTCTCCTGTGTTAAGCCCGTTCTTCGCGCCCCCGCTCGTCCCTCCCCCCCCATCCTTGTCGAGGGCGCACCCATCTACAGGGTTCGTAAGATTTTGGACATGCGCCCTCGGGCCGTGGTCATCAGTACCTAGTGGATTGGGAGGGTACGGTCCTGAGGAGAGGAGTTGGGTTCCCTCTCGGGACGTGCTGGACCGTTCGCTGATCGATGATTTCCTCCGTTGCCGCCAGGTTTCCTCCTCGAGTGCGCCAGGAGGCGCTCGGTGAGTGGGGGGTACTGTCATGTCTTGTTATGTCTGTTCCTGTCCTTTCTCTTCACTCTGTCTCTCTCTGCTGGTCTTTTTAGGTTACCTTCTCTGTCTCTCATTCTTCAGCTGTTCTACATTTCCCCTAACTAGCTCATTCACTCTTTCCCCACCTGTTCTCTCTTCCCCCTCTGATTAGGTCTCTATTTCTCTCTCTGTTCCTGCTACTTTCAGTGTCTGATTCTTGTTTGTGTTTTTTGATGCCAGAAGCAAGCTGTCGTCGCGTTTGCTTCCACCTTGTCCTATCCTGTCGGAGTCTGCCTGGCAGGTGCATCCTGCATTATACTAACGTTCTTTTTGTTCCATTGACCACGTTGGAAGAGGATTTATGCCATTCCTGTTTTTTCATTAAAGAACTCTGTTTTCTGTTAAAACCGCTTTTGGGTCTTCACTCAAGTACATAACAGAAGAATCAGACCAAGAATGGACCCAGCGGCTCCGGACCCTTTTCACTCCGCCGTCGAGATCCAGGGAGCGATGCTAGGCAGACACGAGGAGGAATTGTCTGCTGCTCGACATGCCGTTGAGACCCTGGCCGTCCAAGTCTCCGACCTCACAAGACAGGTTCACCAACTCCACCTCGATCCACCGCCCACTTCCAGGGTTTCCGAGTCTCCGGAGCCCAGGATCAACAACCCGCCGTGTTACTCTGGGGAGCCCACTGAGTGCCGCTCATTCCTCACTCAGTGTGATGTGGTGTTCTCTCTCCAGCCCAACACTTACTCCAGGAGCGCAGCCCGCATCGCCTACGTCATTTCTCTCCTTACCGGACGGGCGCGTGAGTGGGGCACGGCAGTCTGGGAGGCGAGGGCTGAGTGTATTAACCAGTATCAAGACTTTAAGGAGGAGATGATACGGGTTTTTGACCGTTCTGTTTTTGGGGAGGAGGCTTCCAGGGCCCTGTCTTCCCTATGTCAGGGGAATCGATCCATAACGGATTATTCTATTGAGTTTCGCACTCTCGCTGCCTCAAGTGACTGGAACGAGCCGGCTTTGCTCGCTCGTTTTCTGGAGGGTCTCCTCGTCGAGGTTAAGGACGAGATCCTCTCCCGGGAGGTTCCTTCCAGTCTGGACTCCTTAATAGCTCTCGCTATTCGCATAGAGCGACGGTTTGATCTTCGTCGCCGAGCTCGTGGAAAGGAGCTCGCGTTCTCCGCTGCTCCCATCTCCACATCACTGCCACCTGCCGCATCACTGCCACCCTCCTCCGCCGGCTCGGATGCTGAGCCTATGCAGCTGGGGGGTATCCGCATCTCGGCCAAGGAGAAGGAACGGAGAATCACCAATCGCCTCTGTCTCTACTGCGGCTCCGCTGGTCATTTTGTCACCTCATGTCCAGTAAAAGCCAGAGCTCATCAGTAAGAGGAGGGCTACTGGTGAGCGCAACTACTCAGGCCTCTCCTTCTGGATCACGCACTACTTTTCCGGTCCATCTCCGCTGGCCCGGTTCATCTGCTTCCTGCAGTGCCTTGATAGACTCTGGGGCGGAGGGCTGTTTTATGGACGAGACCTGGGCTCGGGAACATGACATTCCTCTCAGACAGTTAGGGAGCCCACGGCCTTGTTCGCTTTAGATGGTAGTTCTCTCCCCAAGATTCAGCGTGAGACGCTGCCTTTAACCCTCACTGTCTCTGGTAATCATAGCGAAACCATTTCTTTTTTAATTTTTCGTTCACCTTTTACACCTGTTGTTTTGGGTCATCCCTGGCTAGTGCGCCATAACCCTTCTATTAATTGGTCTAGTAATACTATCCTATCCTGGAATGTTTCTTGTCATGTGACCTGTTTAATGTCTGCTATCCCTCCTGTTTCCTCTGTCTCTTCTTCACAGGAGGAGCCTGGCGATTTGACAGGGGTGCCGGAGGAGTATCACGATCTGCGCACGGTGTTCAGTCGTTCCAAGGCCACTTCTCTCCCTCCACACCGGTCGTATGACTGTAGTATTGATCTCCTTCCGGGAACTACTCCCCCGGGGTAGATTATACTCTCTGTCGGCTCCCGAACGTAAGGCTCTCGAGGATTATTTGTCGGTTTCGCTCGACGCCGGTACCATAGTCTCCTCCTCCTCTCCCGCCGGAGCGGGGTTTTTTTTTGTTCAGAAGAAGGACGGGTCCCTGCGCCCATGCGTGGATTATCGAGGGCTGAATGACATAACAGTTAAGAATCGTTATCCGCTTCCTCTTATGTCTTCAGCCTTCGAGATCCTGCAGGGAGCCAGGTTTTTCACCAAATTGGACCTTCGTAACGCCTACCATCTCGTGCGCATCAGGGAGGGGGACGAGTGGAAGACGGCGTTTAACACTCCGTTAGGGCACTTTGAATACCGGGTTCTTCCTTTCGGCCTCGTTAACGCTCCAGCTGTCTTTCAGGCACTAGTTAACGACGTCCTGAGAGACATGCTGAACATTTTTGTTTTCGTTTACATGGACGATATCCTGATTTTTTCACCGTCTCTCTCGATTCATGTTCAGCACGTGCGACGCGTCCTCCAGCGCCTTTTGGAGAACTGTCTTTATGTGAAGGCTGAGAAGTGCATTTTTCATGCCGCCTCTGTCCCTTTTCTCGGTTCCGTTATTTCCGCTGAGGGCATTAAGATGGATCCCGCTAAGGTCCAGGCTGTCATTGATTGGCCCGTTCCTAAGTCACGCGTCGAGCTGCAGCGCTTTCTGGGCTTCGCTAATTTCTATCGTCGTTTCATCCGTAATTTCGGTCAGGTGGCAGCTCCCCTCACAGCCCTTACTTCTGTTAAGACGTGCTTTAAGTGGTCCGTTTCCGCCCAGGGAGCTTTTGATCTTCTTAAGAATCGTTTTACATCCGCTCCTATTCTTGTTACACCTGACATCTCTAGACAGTTTGTTGTTGAGGTTGACGCGTCAGAGGTGGGCGTGGGAGCCATTCTTTCTCAGCGCTCTCTCTCTGACGGCAAGGTCCATCCTTGCGCGTTTTTCTCTCATCGCTTATCGCCGTCAGAACGTAACTATGATGTTGGTAATCGCGAACTGCTCGCCATCCGCTTAGCCCTAGGCGAATGGCGACAGTGGTTGGGGGGCGACCGTTCCTTTTGTCGTTTGGACTGACCATAGGAACCTTGAGTACATCCGTTCAGCCAAACGACTTAATGCGCGTCAGGCTCGTTGGGCTCTGTTTTTCGCTCGTTTCGAGTTTGTTATTTCTTATCGTCCGGGCTCAAAAACACCAAGCCTGATGCTTTATCTCGTCTCTTCAGTTCTTCTGAGGTCTCCACCGACCCCGAGGGGATTCTCCCTGACGGGCGTGTTGTCGGGTTGACTGTCTGGGGAATTGAGAGGCAGGTAAAGCAAGCACTCGCTCACACTCCGTCGCCGCGAGCTTGTCCTAGGAACCTTCTGTTCGTTCCCGTTCCTACTCGTCCGGCCGTTCTTCAGTGGGCCCACTCTGCCAAGTTAGCCGGCCACCCCGGCGTTCGGGGTACGCTCGCTTCCATTCGCCAGCGTTTCTGGTGGCCCACTCGGGAACGTGACGCGCGTCGATTTGTCGCCGCTTGTTCGGTCTGCGCGCAGACTAAATCTGGGAACTCTCCTCCTGCCGGCCGTCTCAGACCGCTTCCCATTCCCTCTCGACCGTGGTCTCACATCGCTTTAGATTTTATCACCGGACTGCCTTCATCAGCGGGGAAGACAGTTATTCTTACGGTTGTCGATAGATTCTCTAAGGCGGCTCATTTCATTCCTCTCGATAATCTCCCTTCTGCTAAGGAGACGGCTCAGATCATTATCGAGAATGTTTTCCGAATTCATGGCCTTCCGTCTGACGTCGTTTCCGACAGAGGCCCGCAGTTCACGTCTCAATTTTGGAGGGAGTTTTGCCGTTTGATTGGGGCTTCCGTCAGTCTCTCGTCCGGCTTTCATCCCCAGTCTAACGGTCAAGCCGAACGGGCCAATCAGACTGTTGGTCGCATTTTACGCAGTCTTTCTTTTCGTAACCCTGCGTCTTGGTCAGAACAGCTCCCCTGGGCAGAGTACGCCCACAACTCGCTTCCCTCGTCTGCTACCGGTCTATCCCCTTTTCAGTGTAGCCTCGGGTACCAGCCTCCGCTGTTCTCATCTCAGCTCGCCGAGTCCTGCGTCCCCTCCGCTCAGGCTTTTGTCCAGCGTTGCGAGCGCACCTGGAAGGGGGTCAGGTCGGCACTTTGCCGTAATAGGGCGCAGACTGTGAGGGCCGCTAATAAGCGTAGGACCAAGAGTCCTAGATATTGTTGCGGTCAGAGAGTATGGCTCTCCACTCAGAACCTTCCCCTTAAGACAGCTTCTCGCAAGTTGGCCCCGCGGTTCATTGGTCCGTTCCGTATTTCTCAGGTCATTAATCCTGTCGCAGTGCGACTTCTTCTCCCGCGCTATCTTCGTCGCGTTCACCCGGTCTTCCATGTCTCCTGTGTTAAGCCCGTTCTTCGCGCCCCGCTCGTCCCTCCCCCCCCATCCTTGTCGAGGGCGCACCCATCTACAGGGTTCGTAAGATTTTGGACATGCGCCCTCGGGCCGTGGTCATCAGTACCTAGTGGATTGGGAGGGGTACGGTCCTGAGGAGAGGAGTTGGGTTCCCTCTCGGGACGTGCTGGACCGTTCGCTGATCGATGATTTCCTCCGTTGCCGCCAGGTTTCCTCCTCGAGTGCGCCAGGAGGCGCTCGGTGAGTGGGGGGGTACTGTCATGTCTTGTTATGTCTGTTCCTGTCCTTTCTCTTCACTCTGTCTCTCTCTGCTGGTCTTTTTAGGTTACCTTCTCTGTCTCTCATTCTTCAGCTGTTCTACATTTCCCCTAACTAGCTCATTCACTCTTTCCCCACCTGTTCTCTCTTCCCCCTCTGATTAGGTCTCTATTTCTCTCTCTGTTCCTGCTACTTTCAGTGTCTGATTCTTGTTTGTGTTTTTTGATGCCAGAAGCAAGCTGTCGTCGCGTTTGCTTCCACCTTGTCCTATCCTGTCGGAGTCTGCCTGGCAGGTGCATCCTGCATTATACTAACGTTCTTTTTGTTCCATTGACCACGTTGGAAGAGGATTTATGCCATTCCTGTTTTTTCATTAAAGAACTCTGTTTTCTGTTAAAACCGCTTTTGGGTCTTCACTCAAGTACATAACAGACATTTATTGGATATTTCAAAAAATTTTAACAAATCAAAAACTGAAAAAATTGGGCGTGCAAAATTATTCAGCCCCTTTACTTTCAGTGCAGCAAACTCTCTCCAGAAGTTCAGTGAGGATCTCTGAATGATCCAATGTTGACCTAAATGACTAAGGATGATAAATACAATCCACCTGTGTGTAATCAAGTCTCCGTATAAATGCACCTGCACTGTGATAGTCTCAGAGGTCCGTTAAAACCACAGAGAGCATCATGAAGAACAAGGAACACACCAGGCAGGTCCGAGATACTGTTGTGAAGAAGTTTAAAGCCGGATTTGGATACAAAAAGATTTCCCAAGCTTTAAACATCCCAAGGAGCACTGTGCAAGCGATAATATTGAAATGGAAGGAGTATCAGACCACTGCAAATATACCAAGACCTGGCCGTCCCTCTAAACTTTCAGCTCATACAAGGAGAAGACTGATCAGAGATGCAGCCAAGAGGCCCATGATCACTCTGGATGAACTGCAGAGATCTACAGCTGAGGTGGGAGACTCTGTCCATGGGAGAACAATCAGTCGTATATTGCACAAATCTGGCCTTTATGGAAGAGTGGCTTGAAAAAAGCCATTTCTTAAAGATATCCATAAAAAGTGTCGTTTAAAGTTTGCCACAAGCCACCTGGGAGACACACCAAACATGTGGAAGAAGGTGCTCTGGTCAGATGAAACCAAAATTGAACTTTTTGGCAACAATGCAAAATGTTATGTTTGGCGTAAAAGCAACACAGCTCATTAACCTGAACACACCATCCCCACTGTCAAACATGGTGGTGGCAGCATCATGGTTTGGGCCTGCTTTTCTTCAGCAGGGACAGGGAAGATGGTTAAAATTGATGGGAAGATGGATGGAGCCAAATACAGGACCATTCTGGAAGAAAACCTGATGGAGTCTGCAAAAGACCTAAGACTGGGACGGAGATTTGTCTTCCAACAAGACAATGATCCAAAACATAAAGCAAAATTTACAATGGAATGGTTCAAAAATAAACATATCCAAGTGTTAGAATGGCCAAGTCAAAGTCCAGACCTGAATCCAATCGAGAATCTGTGGAATGAACTGAAAACTGCTGTTCACAAATGCTCTCCATCCAACCTCACTGAGCTCGAGCTGTTTTGCAAGGAGGAATGGGAAAACATTTCAGTCTCTCGATGTGCAAAACTGATAGAGACATACCCCAAGCGACTTACAGCTGTAATCGCAGCAAAAGGTGGCGCTACAAAGCATTAACTTAAGGGGGCTGAATAATTTTGCACGCCCAATTTTTCAGTTTTTGATTTGTTAAAAAAGTTTGAAATATCCAATAAATGTCGTTCCACTTCATGATTGTGTCCCACTTGTTGTTGATTCTTCACAAAAAAAATACAGTTTTATATCTTTATGTTTGAAGCCTGAAATGTGGCAAAAGGTCGCAAAGTTCAAGGGGGCCGAATACTTTCGCAAGGCACTGTATGTTTTTGCTCTTTATTCTTTGTTATAGAGCCAAAAAGATTGGAGAAGTGGTTTACCCATATATCTCCATTTTGGATAGATAATTCTTCGTGTTGTTGTTTGTTTAGTGTTTTACAATTTTCCCAGAAGTGGTTAGAGTCTATGGATTCATCAATTACATTGAGCTGATTTCTGACTTTCTGATTTATTTTTCCGTAGTGTATTTCTTTATTGTTTTAGTGATTCACCAGAGTGAAGGCGTAGACTCAGGTTTTCCGGGTCTCTATGTTTTTGGTTGGACAGATTTCTCAATTTCTTTCTTAGATTTTTGCATTCTTCATCAAACCATTTGTCATTGTTGTTAATTTTCTTCGGTTTTCTATTTGAGATTTTTAGATTTGATAGGGAAGCTGAGAGGTCAAATATACTGTTAAGATTTTCTACTGCCTTTCTACTGATTTTCTACTGTCTGTCTCCTCTCTCTCTCTCTCTCCTCTGACAGAACCGTCTCTCTCCTCTCCCTGTCTCTCTCTGTCTCTCTCTCTCTCTCCTCTGACAGAACAGTGTCTCCTCTCTCTTTCCTTTCTCTCTCTCTGTCTCTCTCTCTCTCTCTCATCTGACAGAACAGAACTCTCCTCTCCCTGTCTCTCTCTCTCCTCTCTCTCTGTCTCTCCCTCTCTCTCTCCTCTGACAGAACAGTCTGTCTCCTCTCTCAATTCAATTCAATTCAAGGGGCTTTATTGGCATGGGAAACATATGTTAACATTGCCAAAGCAAGTAAGGTATATAATATATAAAGTGAAATAAACAATAAAAATTAACAGTAGACATCACACATACAGAAGTTTCAAAACAATAAAGACATTACAAATGTCATATTATATATATATACAGTGTTTTTACAATGTGCAAATGGTAAAGGACACAAGATAAAATAAATAAGCATAGATATGTGTTGTATTTACAATGGTGCGTGTTCTTCACTGGTTGCCCTTTTCTCGTGGCAACAGGTCACAAATCTTGCTGCTCTGATGGCACACTGTGGAATTTCACCCAGTAGATATGGGAGTTTTTCAAAATTGGATTTGTTTTCGAATTCTTTGTGGATCTGTGTAATCTGAGGGAAATATGTCTCTCTAATATGGTCATACATTGGGCAGGAGGTTAGGAAGTGCAGCTCAGTTTCCACCTCATTTTGTGGGCAGTGAGCACATAGCCTGTCTTCCCTTGAGAGCCATGTCTGCCTACGGCGGCCTTTCTCAATAGCAAGGCTATGCTCGCTGAGTCTGTACATAGTCAAAGCTTTCCTTAATTTTGGGTCAGTCACAGTGGTCAGGTATTCTGCCGCTGTGTACTCTCTGTGTAGGGCCAAATAGCATTCTAGTTTGCTCTGTTTTTTTGTTAATTCTTTCCAATGTGTCAAGTAATTATCTTTTTGTTTTCTCATGATTTGGTTGGGTCTAATTGTGCTGCTGTCATGGGGCTCTGTAGGGTGTGTTTGTGAACAGAGCCCCAGGACCAGCTTGCTTAGGGGACTCTTCTCCAGGTTCATCTCTCTGTAGGTGATGGCTTTGTTGTGGAAGGTTTGGGAATCGCTTCCTTTTAGGTGGTTATAGAATTTAACTGCTCTTTTCTGGATTTTGATAATTAGTGGGTATCGGCCTAATTCTGCTCTGCATGCATTATTTGGTGTTCTACGTTGTACACTGAGGATATTTTTGCAGAATTCTGCGTGCAGAGTCTCAATTTGGTGTTTGTCCCATTTTGTGAAGTCTTGGTTGGTGAGCGGACCCCAGACCTCACAACCATAAAGGGCAATGGGCTCTATGACTGATTCAAGTATTTTTAGCCAAATCCTAATTGGTATGTTGAAATTTATGTTCCTTTTGATGGCATAGAATGCCCTTCTTGCCTTGTCTCTCAGATCGTTCACAGCTTTGTGGAAGTTACCTGTGGAGCTGATGTTTAGGCCAAGGTATGTATAGTTTTTTGTGTGCTCTAGGGCAACAGTGTCTAGATGGAATTTGTATTTGTGGTCCTGGTGACTGGACCTTTTTGGAACACCATTATTTTGGTCTTACTGAGATTTACTGTCAGGGCCCAGGTCTGACAGAATCTGTGCATAAGATCTAGGTGCTGCTGTAGGCCCTCCTTGGTTGGTGACAGAAGCACCAGATCATCAGCAAACAGCAGACATTTGACTTCAGATTCTAGTAGGGTGAGGCCGGGTGCTGCAGACTTTTCTAGTGCCCGCGCCAGTTCGTTGATATATATGTTGAAGAGGGTGGGGCTTAAGCTGCATCCCTGTCTAACCCCACGACCCTGTGTGAAGAAATGTGTGTGTTTTTTGCCAATTTTAACCGCACACTTGTTGTTTGTGTACATGGATTTTATGATGTCGTATGTTTTACCCCCAACACCACTTTCCATCAGTTTGTATAGCAGACCCTCATGCCAAATTGAGTCGAAGGCTTTTTTGAAATCAACAAAGCATGAGAAGACTTTGCCTTTGTTTTGGTTTGTTCGGTTGTCAATTAGGGTGTGCAGGGTGAATACATGGTCTGTTGTACGGTAATTTGGTAAAAAGCCAATTTGACATTTGCTCAGTACATTGTTTTCATTGAGGAAGTGTACGAGTCTGCTGTTAATGATAATGCAGAGGATTTTCCCAAGGTTACTGTTGACGCATATTCCACGGTAGTTATTGGGGTCAAATTTGTCTCCATTTTTGTGGATTGGGGTGATCAGTCCTTGGTTCCAAATATTGGGGAAGATGCCAGAGCTAAGGATGATGTTAAAGAGTTTTAGTATAGCCAATTGGAATTTGTTGTCTGTATATTTGATCATTTCATTGAGGATACCATCAACACCACAGGCCTTTTTGGGTTTGAGGGTTTTTATTTTGTCCTGTAACTCATTCAATGTTATTGGAGAATCCAGTGGGTTCTGGTAGTCTTTAATAGTTGATTCTAAGATCTGTATTTGATCATGTATATGTTTTTGCTCTTTATTCTTTATTATAGAGCCAAAAAGATTGGAGAAGTGGTTTACCCATATATCTCCATTTTGGATAGATAATTCTTCGTGTTGTTGTTTGTTTAGTGTTTTCCAATTTTCCCAGAAGTGGTTAGAGTCTATGGATTCTTCAATTACATTGAGCTGATTTCTGACATGCTGTTCCTTCTTTTTCCGTAGTGTATTTCTGTATTGTTTTAGTGATTCACCATAGTGAAGGCGTAGACTCAGGTTTTCCGGGTCTCTATGTTTTTGGTTGGACAGGTTTCTCAATTTCTTTCTTAGAATTTTGCATTCTTCATCAAACCATTTGTCATTGTTGTTAATTTTCTTCGGTTTTCTATTTGAGATTTTTAGATTTGATAGGGAAGCTGAGAGGTCAAATATACTGTTAAGATTTTCTACTGCCAAGTTTACACCTTCACTATTACAGTGGAACGTTTTATCCAGGAAATTGCCTAAAAGGGATTGAATTTGTTGTTGCCTAATTGTTTTTTGGTAGGTTTCCAAACTGCATTCCTTCCATCTATAGCATTTCTTAATGTTACTCAGTTCCTTTGGCTTTGATGCCTCATGATTGAGTATTGCTCTGTTTAGGTAGACTGTGATTTTGCTGTGGTCTGATAGGGGTGTCAGTGGGCTGACTGTGAACGCTCTGAGAGACTCTGGGTTGAGGTCAGTGATAAAGTAGTCTACAGTACTACTGCCAAGAGATGAGCTATAGGTGTACCTACCATAGGAGTCCCCTCGAAGCCTACCATTGACTATGTACATACCCAGCGTGCGACAGAGCTGCAGGAGTTGTGACCCGTTTTTGTTCGTTATGTTGTCATAGTTGTGCCTAGGGGGGCACACGGTGGAGGGAATGCTGTCACCTCCAGGCAGGTGTTTGTCCCCCTGTGTGCTGAGGGTGTCAGGTTCTTGTCCGGTTCTGGCATTTAGGTCACCACAGACTAGTACATGTCCCTGGGCCTGGAAATGATTGATTTCCCCCTCCAGGATGGAGAAGCTGTCTTCATTAAAATATGGGGATTCTAGTGGGGGGATATAGGTAGCACACAGGAGGACATTTTTCTCTGTTAGGATAATTTCCTTTTGAATTTCTAGCCAAATGTAGAATGTTCCTGTTTTGATTAATTTAATGGAGTGAGTTAGGTCTGTTCTATACCAAATTAGCATACCCCCTGAGTCCCTTCCCTGTTTCACACCTGGTAGTTTGGTGGATGGGACTACCAGCTCTCTGTAACCTAGAGGGCATCCAGTGGGTCTGTCTCCTCTATACCAGGTTTCTTGCAGGATGACAATGTCTGTATTACCGATTTCTTTGGTGAAGTCCGGGTTTCTGCTCTTCAGGCCAAAGGCAGATGACCTCAGGCCTTGGATATTCCACAGATATTCTCTGTCTCTCTCTCTCCTCTGACAGAACATAACTCTCCTCTCTCTCAATTCAATTCAAAATACTTTATTGGCATTAGAAAATAAAAATGAAAATAAAAAATCAAAGCCAAAGCAAATAGAATAGACAATAAACAAACGGGAAATAAACAATTGAAACATTGGTAAACATTACACTCACAAACGTTTTTAGAGAATATAGACATTTCAAATGTTACATTATTGACTTTGTTGTGCAAGTAGTTGAAATATGAAAGGGAAGATAAATAAACAGATAAATTGAAAAGGATAAGTTTGTGAACCCTTTGGAAATACCTGGAGTTCTTTATTGAACACACCTTGTAAACATTCACAGTGCATTGTGGGAAAGGTATGTGAACCCTTGGATTTAATAACTGGTTGACCCTCCTTTGGCAGCAATAATCTCAACCAAATGTTTTCTCTGTAGTTACGGATCAGACCTGTACGATGGTCAGGAGGAATCTTGGACCATTCCTCTTTACGAAACTGTTTCAGTTCAGCAGTATTCTTGGGATGTCTGGTGTGAACCGGTCTCTTGAGGTCATGCCACAGCATCTCAATCGGGTTGAGGTCAGGACTCTGACTGGGCCACTCCAGAAGGTGTATTTTCTTCTGTTGAAGCCATTCTGTTGTTGATTTACTTCTGTGTTTTGGGTCGTTGTCCTGTTGCATCACCCAACTTCTGTTGAGCTTCAATTGGCGGACAGATAGCCTAACATTCTCCTGCAAAATGTCTTGATAAACTTGGGAATTGATTTTTCCATCAATGATAGCAAGCTGTTGTCATGACGTTGGCCTGGGGGTAGGTTTATGACAGTCATAAATACCTCTTCCCCCCTTTTTCCTCTCTCTACCCTACTGAGGTTACATTGCGAAACCCTTGGTTAACATAGAGATTCTGGGGACGTCAGAATGTGGGGGGAAATGAACTATATTCTGGTAATCCGACCAATGGAACATATGTGGTGGTACTTAATGAATATGATGTCAGTTCGGTTGTCATCTGAGACATTCTCATCAATTATAGGATGACATAAACTCTACAGTGGAAAGTCTACACATCAGAGTTATCAGATTCACATGGAATTGTTGTTCATTTAAATGTTTGAATATGAAATTAATCGTGATGGGATGAAATGTGATGTTAGCTTCTAAAATGTGAGATTTGGGTTTTCATAAGACAAGGCTCTGCTCAATCAGTGGCCCGCCACTGTGAAGGGATTTTTCAAACACGCCCTCCTCTCCCTTCCTATATAAGCCCTTGACGACAATATACCTTCCTGTTCCGATGATGTGAGGACGACGGTCCTATGTCAGAATGGTTCAGATAATAACTACAGAATGAAGCCAACATCAGTGTGAGCTTTGGTTGCGAATTGTATGAACTTTGAACTCTTATTCACTACAGAAGCAATTGACCACCAGAGACATTCTTCAAAGGACAAAAGACTTGGTTTGGCAACACGGCCTTCCATCTACCACCAACCTACCAAAGCGCAGCTCAGAGTAAATATTTATTGCATTTTCCTTTTGCAAATGGGCAGTTATTTAGAATGCATAAGATACTGTATTTACGATAGCACAGCTTCGCCCTTTGTTCCTCAGTCTTCCCGCTCTTTCACTCAAACCCAGCCCCTTATCTTTTGTGTAAACAAACTGTCATATCTGTTCCGCCCACTAGGGATGTTTTCCTTTATGACGTAATGTGTAATCAAGTTATGATTTAATTATGTGTATGTGTAATTCTGTGTGATTAGTTAGGTATTTAGTAAATACATGATTAAACCCAATTTTGTATTGCCGACTCAAATTGTTAGCCAGGGTTCGTGAAGATAACCAAGAATGTACAACTTTCAGATGATACTGAATTAAGGTGATGATTAATATTGACTGCTATTGATGTAAAATATTACTAGGTCTTTAAGAGATTATTCGGAAGATAACGGCTCTATAAATATTATTTTGTAGTGCTCCACTCTCTAGTTAATTACATTTACATGATTAGCGCAATCAGGTAATATTAATTACGGAGAAATGATTTTATAGAATAGCATGTCATATCACTTAATCCGGCATAGCCAAAGACACGGCACTGTCCAGGCCCTGAGGCAGCAGAGCAGCCCCAAACCATGATGCTCCCTCCACCATACTTTACAGTTGGTTTTGGTGTTCTGTGCTGTGCATTTTGGTCTCTACACATATTCTTGTGTGTACCTTCCAAACAACTGATCTTTAGTTTCATCTGTCCACGGTATATTTTGCCAGTAGCGCTGTGGAACATCCAAGGGCTCTTTTGCGAACTTTGACGTGCAGCAATGTTTTTTTTTGGACAGCAGTGGTTTCTTCCGTGGTGTCCTCCCATGAACACCATTCTTGTTTAGTGTTTTTACATATCGTAGACTCATCAACAGAGATGTTAGCATGTTCCAGAGATTTCTGTAACTCTTTAGCCCACACGCTAGGATTCTTCTTAACCTCATTGAGCATTCTGCGCTGTGCTCTTGCAGTCATCTTTGCAGGATAGCCACTCAGGGAGAGTAGCTATAAATTAACTTTCTCCATTCATAGACAGTTTGTCTTACCTTACATCAAGGCTTTTAGAGATACTTTTGTAACCCTTTTAAGCTTTATGCAAGTCAACAATTCTTAATCGTTGGTCTTCTGAGATCTCTTGTTCGAGGCATGGTTCATATCAGGTTTTGATGAGTGTTTTTTATATTTCATGGCCTCTCTAATCTCCAATATCATCTCATTGATTGGACTGCAGGTTAGCTGACTCCTGACTCCAATTAGCTTTTGGAAAAGTCATTAGCCGAGGGGGATCACATACTTTTTCCAACCTACACTGTGAATGTTAAAATTATGTATTCAATACAGATAAGAAAAATACAATATTTTGCATGTTATTAGTTTAAGCACACTGTGTTTGTCTATCGTGATCAGATCAAATTTGATGACCAATTTATGCAGAAATCCAGGTAATTCCAAAGGGTTCACATACTTTTTCTTGCCACTGTAGGTTGTATTTACAATGTTGTATTCATTGGTTGCCCTTTTCTTGTGGCCACAAATGTTGCTGCTGTGATGCACATGACAATATGTTGCAATAGACAATATGTTGCCCAATAGATATGGGAGTTGGGTTTATTTTCAAGTTCTTTGTGGATCTGTGTAATCTGAGGGAAGTATGTGTCTCTAATATGGTCATACATTTGGCAGGAGGTTAGGAAGGGCAGCTCAGTTTCCACCTCATTTTGTGGGCAGTGAGCACATAGCCTGTCTTCTCTTGAGAGCCAGGTCTGCCTACGGCGGTCTCTCTCAATAGCAAGGCTATGCTCACTGAGTCTGTATATAGTCAATGCTTTCCTTAACTTTGGGTCAGTCACAGTGGTCAGGTATTCTGCCGCTGTGTACTCTCTGTGTAGGGCCAAATAGCATTCCAGTTTGCTCTGTTTGTTTGTTAATTCTTTCCAGTGTATAAAATAGTTATCTTTTTTTGCGTTCTTATAATTTGGTTGGGTCTAATTGTGTTGCTGTCCTGGGGCTCTGTAGGGTGTGTTTGTGTTTGTGGACAGAGCCCCAGGACCAGCTTGCTTAGGGGACTCTTCTCCAGGTTCATCTCTCTGTAGGTGATGGCTTTGTTATGGAAGGTTTGGGAATCGCTTCCTTTTAGGTGGTTGTAGAATTTAACGTCTCTTTTCTGGATTTTCGGGTAAAATTCTGCTCTGCATTGTTTGGGGTTTTGCGTTGTACAATAAGTATATTTTAGCAGAATTCTGCATGCAGAGTCTCATTTGGGTTATTGTCCCATTCTTGGTTGGTGTGCAGACCCCAGACCTCACAATCATAAAGGGCAATGGGTTCTATAACTGATTCAAGTATTTTTTTAGCCAGATTGTAATTGGTATGTTGAATTTTATGTTCCTTTTGATGGCAGAGACAAGGCAAGAAGGGCCTTCTATTAGATTGTTCACAGCTTTGTGGAAGTTACCTGTGGCGTTTAGACCAAAGTACAGGTATATAATGTTGTATGTTTTACCCCCAACACCACTTTCCATCAATGTGTATAGCAGACCCTCATGCCAAATTGAGTCTAAAGCTTTTTTGAAATCAACAAAGCACGAGACTTTGCCTTTGTTTTGGTTGGTGTGTGTGTCATTTATTGGTCGGTCGTAAAGTAATTTGTATTAAAGCCCATTTGACTTTTGCTCAGTACATTGTTTTAACTGAGGAAATGTATGAGTCTGCTGTTAATGATAATTCAGAGGATTTTCCCAAGGTTACTGTTGACGCATATCCCACGGTAGTTATTGAGGTCAAATTTGTCTCCATGGATTGGGGTGATCAGTCCTTGGTTCCAAATATTGGGGAAGATGCCAGAACTAAGGATAATGTTGAAGAGCTAAAGAATAGCCTATTTTAAATTTGTGGTCTGCATATTTTATCATTTTATTTAGGATACCATCAACACCACAGGCCTTTTTGGGTTTGAGGGTTTGTATTTTGTCCTGTAGTTCGTCTGACGTAATTGTATAGTCCGCTGTGTTCTGGTAGACTTTAATAGTTGATTCTAAGGTTTGTAAATGATCATGTACTTGTTTTTTCTCTTGGTTCTTTGTTACATGTCCAAAAGGTTGGAGAAGAGAACTCTTCGTGTTGTTGTTTGTTTTGTGTTTTCCAATGTTCCCAGAAATGAATTTATTCTATGGATCAGCTGTTTTCTGTCGTTCCTTCTCTTTTCCATATTTCTGTTTTAGTGATTCACCATAGTGAAGGAGTCGGCTCAGGTTTTATGGGTCTCTGTGTTTTTGGATAGATTTCCTTCTGAGGTTTTTACATTCCTCATCAAACCATTTTTCATTGTTCTTATTTGTCTTAGGTTTTCTAACAGAATTTAAATGTGATATGTTAGCTGGATAGCTGGATAGGTCAATTCTCTCTCCTCTGACAGAAACACAAGTCTCTCTCTCTCTCCACTCTCTCTCTCTCCTCTGACAGAATAGTCTCTCTCCTCCCTCTCTTTCTCTCCTCTGACAGCAACACAGTCTCTCTCATCTCTCTCTCTCTCTCATCTGACAGCAAAACAGTCTCTCTCCGCTCTCTTTCTCTCTCTCCTCTGACAGAAACACAAGTCTCTCTCTCTCCACTCTCTCTCTCTCCTCTGACAGAATAGTCTCTCTCTCTCTTTCTCTCTCTCCTGTGACAGAACAGGCTCCAATGTTTAATCTAGTGCCTCTTCAGATGTCAGGAAGACAAAAGTCATATGTCACGCCGATCGATACTCTGCTGCCCCAGACCACTGTGTGTGTGGATCAGGCGTGCATGTGTGTATTATTCTGCCTGTTCTAGAGGGATGAATGAACCAAAGGCCCTGTTCTAGAGGGATGAAGGGACCAAAGGCCCTGTTCTAGAGGGATGAATGAACCAAAGGCCCTGTTCTAGAGGGATGAAGGGACCAAAGGCCCTGTTCTAGAGGGATGAATGAACCAAAGGCCCTGTTCTAGAGGGATGAATGAACCAAAGGACCTGTTCTAGAGGGATGAATGAACCAAAGGCCTGTTCTAGAGGGATGAAGGGACCAAAGGCCCTGTTCTAGAGGGATGAATGAACCAAATGCCCTGTTCTAGAGGGATGAAGGGACCAAAGGCCCTGTTCTAGAGGGATGAATGAACCAAAGGCCCTGTTCTAGAGGGATGAAGGGACCAAAGGCCCTGTTCTAGAGGGATGAAGGGACCAAAGGCCCTGTTCTAGAGGGATGAATGAACCAAAGCCCTGTTCTAGAGGGATGAAGGGACCAAAGGCCCTGTTCTAGAGGGATGAATGGACCAAAGGCCCTGTTCTAGAGGGATGAATGAACCAAAGGCCCTGTTCTAGAGGGATGAAGGGACCAAAGGCCCTGTTCTAGAGGGATGAATGAACCAAAGGCCCTGTTCTAGAGGGATGAATGAACCAAAGGACCTGTTCTAGAGGGATGAATGAACCAAAGGCCCTGGGCTCCACAGTGTGCAGGTCGCCAATCTTACTCCAGTTGGAAAATATGACCTAGAGTCAATGTCAGAGCCCCAAGAAATGTAATTAGTAAAAAATCCCCATCAAAATCTTTCAATTTAAGGTAGAAATATTTGTTTTTTTGCATGGGCTGTGTCTCAATCTTCAGGGGAAGATGGTAGGGGTGGTAGGGCTGTGTCTCAATCTGCAGGGGAAGATGGCAGGGCTGTGTCTCAATCTGGGGTAGAAGATGGTAGGGCTGCGTCTCAATCTGGGGTAGAAGTTGGTAGGGCTGTGTCTCAATCTGGATTAGAAGATGGTAGGGCTGCGTCTCAATCTGGATTAGAAGATGGTAGGGCTGCGCCTAAATCTGAGGTAGAAGATGGTAGGGCTGCACCTAAATCTGAGGTAGAAGATGGTAGGAGATGGTAGGGCTGCGTCTCAATCTGGGGTAGAAGATGGTAGGGCTGCGTCTCAATCTGGGGTAGAAGATGGTAGAAGATGGTAGGGCTGCGTCTCAATCTGGGGTTTAAGATGGTAGGGCTGCGTCTCAATCTGGGGTAGAAGATGGTAGGGCTGCGTCTCAATCAGGGGAAGAAGATGGTAGGGCTGCATCTCAATCTGGGGTAGAAGATGGGATGAAGGGACCAAAGGCCCTGTTCTAGAGGTCCCTTCATCCCATGGGATTCGTCTCAATCTGGGGTAGAAGATGGTAGGGCTGCGTCTCAATCTGCAGGGGAAGATGAAAGAGCTACAGCTGTGTTTTTCAGACCATGAGACATCCCGAAAATTGGATTTCTCACGAAAACGTCTTCAGAGTCTGAATGGTTAGAAACTAATATGACCCCTCTATTTAAAGATGAGACTCTCACGAACCCCCGCAGGCGTCACGGGACTCGTCTGAGGTCAACACCACCGATCTGCCAACTGCTGCCTACAGAGTCATAACAGCTACTGTTCTGTTCCCCAGTTTCTGTTGTGGTTTGTGTATTTTGTACGTGTGTGTTTCAGGGTGGCTTCCTGGATTCCTCTAAGCAGCTGATTGGTCAGACCCATTGATGATTGGAGCTGACCCCGCCCTCTCGTCAGAAACAGCTGTCTTCAATTACCAAACTCCTTCTGAAGCTATATGAACCAGTGTTCTGTTGCTCCAAAAAGGGAAATGAGGCTGATGCTTGATATGTCTTGGTTGTGGCTGAGAGACAGGTTCTGATATGTCTTGGTTGTGGCTGAGAGACAGGCTTTGATATGTCTTGGTTGTGGCTGAGAGACAGGCTTTGATATGTCTTGGTTGTGGCTGAGAGACAGGTTCTGATATGTCTTGGTTGTGGGCTGAGAGACAGGTTTTGATACTTCTTGGTTGTGGCTGAGAGACAGGCTTTGATATGTCTTGGTTGTGGCTGAGAGACAGGCTTTGATATGTCTTGGTTGTGGCTGAGAGACAGGCTTTGATATGTCTTGGTTGTGGGCTGAGAGACAGGTTCTGATGTGTTTTGGTTGTGGCTGAGAGACAGGTTTTGATATGTCTTGGTTGTGGCTGAGAGACAGGTTTTGGTATGTCTTGGTTGTGGTTGAGAGACAGGTTTTGATATGTCTTGGTTGTGGCTGAGAGACAGGTTCTGATATGTCTTGGTTGTGGTTGAGAGACAGGTTCTGATATGTCTTGGTTGTGGTTGAGAGACAGGTTTTGATATGTCTTGGTTGTGGCTGAGAGACAGGTTTTGGTATGTCTTGGTTGTGGTTGAGAGACAGGTTTTGATATGTCTTGGTTGTGGGCTGAGAGACAGGTTTTGTCATGTCTTGGTTGTGGGCTGAGAGACAGGTTTTGATATGTCTTGGTTGTGGGGTGAGAGACAGGTTTTGATATGTCTTGGTTGTGGGCTGAGAGACATGTTTTGTTATGTCTTGGTTGTGGGCTGAGAGACAGGCTTTGTTATGTCTTGGTTGTGGCTGAGAGACAGGTTTTGATATGTCTTGGTTGTGGCTGAGAGACAGGTTTTGATATGTCTTGGTTGTGGTTGAGAGACAGGTTTTGATATGTCTTGGTTGTGGTTGAGAGACAGGTTTTGATATGTCTAGGTTGTGGGCTGAGAGACAGGTTTTGATATGTCTTGGTTGTGGTTGAGAGACAGGTTTTGTTATGTCTTGGTTGTGGCTGAGAGACAGGTTTTGTTATGTCTTGGTTATGGGCTGAGAGACAGGTTTTGTTATGTCTTGGTTGTGGCTGAGAGACAGGTTTTGATATGTCTTGGTTGTGGGCTGAGAGACAGGTTTTGATATGTCTTGGTTGTGGGCTGAGAGACAGGTTTTGATATGTCTTGGTTGTGGGCTGAGAGACAGGTTTTGATATGTCTTGGTTGTGGGCTGAGAGACAGGTTTTGATATGTCTTGGTTGTGGGCTGAGAGACAGGTTTTGATATGTCTTGGTTGTGGGCTGAGAGACAGGTTTTGATATGTCTT
The DNA here is from genome assembly GCF_036934945.1 of Oncorhynchus masou masou. Taxonomy (NCBI): domain Eukaryota; kingdom Metazoa; phylum Chordata; class Actinopteri; order Salmoniformes; family Salmonidae; genus Oncorhynchus; species Oncorhynchus masou. Next base: position 1,717,702 of record NC_088243.1, read on the forward strand.
GGTTGTGGGCTGAGAGACAGGTTTTGATATGTCTTGGTTGTGAGCTGAGAGACAGGTTTTGTTATGTCTTGGTTGTGGGCTGAGAGACAGGTTTTGTTATGTCTTGGTTGTGGGCTGAGAGACAGGTTTTGATATGTCTTGGTTCTGGGCTGAGAGACAGGTTTTGATATGTCTTGGTTCTGGGCTGAGAGACAGGTTTTGATATGTCTTGGTTGTGGGCTGAGAGACAGGTTTTGTTATGTCTTGGTTGTGGGCTGAGAGACAGGTTTTGATATGTCTTGGTTGTGGCTGAGAGACAGGTTTTCATATGTCTTGGTTGTGGCTGAGAGACAGGGTTTGATATGTCTTGGTTGTGGGCTGAGAGACAGGTTTTGTTATGTCTTGGTTGTGGGCTGAGAGACAGGTTTTGATATGTCTTGGTTGTGGGCTGAGAGACAGGTTTTGTTATGTCTTGGTTGTGGGCTGAGAGACAGGTTTTGTTATGTCTTGGTTGTGGCTGAGAGACAGGTTTTGAAATGTTTTGGTTGTGGGCTGAGAGGCAGGTTTTGATATGTCTTGGTTGTGGTTGAGAGACAGGTTTTGATATGTCTTGGTTGTGGGCTGAGAGACAGGTTTTGATATGTCTTGGTTGTGGGCTGAGAGACAGGTTTTGATATGTCTTGGTTGTGGGCTGAGAGACAGGTTTTGATATGTCTTGGTTGTGAGCTGAGAGACAGGTTTTGTTATGTCTTGGTTGTGGGCTGAGAGACAGGTTTTGTTATGTCTTGGTTGTGGGCTGAGAGACAGGTTTTGATATGTCTTGGTTCTGGGCTGAGAGACAGGTTTTGATATGTCTTGGTTCTGGGCTGAGAGACAGGTTTTGATATGTCTTGGTTGTGGGCTGAGAGACAGGTTTTGTTATGTCTTGGTTGTGGGCTGAGAGACAGGTTTTGATATGTCTTGGTTGTGGCTGAGAGACAGGTTTTCATATGTCTTGGTTGTGGCTGAGAGACAGGGTTTGATATGTCTTGGTTGTGGGCTGAGAGACAGGTTTTGTTATGTCTTGGTTGTGGGCTGAGAGACAGGTTTTGATATGTCTTGGTTGTGGGCTGAGAGACAGGTTTTGTTATGTCTTGGTTGTGGCTGAGAGACAGGTTTTGTTATGTCTTGGTTGTGGCTGAGAGACAGGTTTTGAAATGTTTTGGTTGTGGGCTGAGAGGCAGGTTTTGATATGTCTTGGTTGTGGTTGAGAGACAGGTTTTGTTATGTCTTGGTTGTGGCTGAGAGACAGGCTTTGCTATGTCTTGGTTGTGGCTGAGAGACAGGTTTTGTTATGTCTTGGTTGTGGGCTGAGAGACAGGTTTTGTTATGTCTTGGTTGTGGGCTGAGAGACAGGTTTTGATATGTCTTGGTTGTGGCTGAGAGACAGGGTTTCATATGTCTTGGTTGTGGCTGAAACACAGGTTTTGATATGTCTTGGTTGTGGGCTGAGAGACAGGTTTTGTTATGTCTTGGTTGTGGGCTGAGAGACAGGTTTTGATATGTCTTGGTTGTGGTTGAGAGACAGGTTTTGTTATGTCTTGGTTGTGGCTGAGAGACAGGCTTTGCTATGTCTTGGTTGTGGCTGAGAGACAGGTTTTGATATGTCTTGGTTGTGGGCTGAGAGACAGGTTTTGATATGTCTTGGTTGTGGGCTGAGAGACAGGTTTTGATATGTCTTGGTTGTGAGCTGAGAGACAGGTTTTGTTATGTCTTGGTTGTGGGCTGAGAGACAGGTTTTGTTATGTCTTGGTTGTGGGCTGAGAGACAGGTTTTGATATGTCTTGGTTGTGGGCTGAGAGACAGGTTTTGTTATGTCTTGGTTGTGGGCTGAGAGACAGGTTTTGATATGTCTTGGTTGTGGGCTGAGAGACAGGTTTTGATATGTCTTGGTTGTGGGCTGAGAGACAGGTTTTGTTATGTCTTGGTTGTGGGCTGAGAGACAGGTTTTGATATGTCTTGGTTGTGGCTGAGAGACAGGTTTTGATATGTCTTGGTTGTGGCTGAGAGACAGGTTTTGATATGTCTTGGTTGTGGGCTGAGAGACAGGTTTTGTTATGTCTTGGTTGTGGGCTGAGAGACAGGTTTTGATATGTCTTGGTTGTGGGCTGAGAGACAGGTTTTGATATGTCTTGGTTGTGGGCTGAGAGACAGGTTTTGATATGTCTTGGTTGTGGGCTGAGAGACAGGTTTTGTTATGTCTTGATTGTGGTTGAGAGACAGGTTTTGATATGTCTTGGTTGTGGGCTGAGAGACAGGTTTTGTTATGTCTTGGTTGTGGGCTGAGAGACAGGCTTTGTTATGTCTTGGTTGTGGCTGAGAGACAGGCTTTGTTATGTCTTGGTTGTGGCTGAGAGACAGGTTTTGATATGTCTTGGTTGTGGGCTGAGAGACAGGTTTTGTTATGTCTTGGTTGTGGGCTGAGAGACAGGTTTTGATATGTCTTGGTTGTGGGCTGAGAGACAGGTTTTGATATGTCTTGGTTGTGGGCTGAGAAACAGGTTTTGTTATGTCTTGGTTGTGGGCTGAGAGACAGGTTTTGATATGTCTTGGTTGTGGCTGAGAGACAGGTTTTCATATGTCTTGGTTGTGGCTGAGAGACAGGTTTTGATATGTCTTGGTTGTGGGCTGAGAGACAGGTTTTGTTATGTCTTGGTTGTGGGCTGAGAGACAGTTTTTGATATGTCTTGGTTGTGGGCTGAGAGACAGGTTTTGATATGTCTTGGTTGTGGGCTGAGAGACAGGTTTAGATATGTCTTGGTTGTGGGCTGAGAGACAGGTTTTGTTATGTCTTGGTTGTGGTTGAGAGACAGGTTTTGATATGTCTTGGTTGTGGGCTGAGAGACAGGTTTTGTTATGTCTTGGTTGTGGGCTGAGAGACAGGCTTTGTTATGTCTTGGTTGTGGCTGAGAGACAGGCTTTGTTATGTCTTGGTTGTGGCTGAGAGACAGGTTTTGATATGTCTTGGTTGTGGGCTGAGAGACAGGTTTTGATATGTCTTGGTTGTGGTTGAGAGACAGGTTTTGTTATGTCTTGGTTGTGGCTGAGAGACAGGCTTTGCTATGTCTTGGTTGTGGCTGAGAGACAGGTTTTGTTATGTCTTGGTTGTGGGCTGAGAGACAGGTTTTGTTATGTCTTGGTTGTGGGCTGAGAGACAGGTTTTGATATGTCTTGGTTGTGGGCTGAGAGACAGGTTTTGTTATGTCTTGGTTGTGGGCTGAGAGACAGGTTTTGTTATGTCTTGGTTGTGGGCTGAGAGACAGGTTTTGGTATGTCTTGGTTGTGGCTGAGAGACAGGTTTTGGTATGTCTTTTTTGATATTGTTTAATTGCGTTTGGATTATCCTGTTTCATTTGTTCCGAGGGGGGAAGGGGAAGGCACCTAGGGAGTTCTTAGGCAAGAGGCCCGCGGGCATACATATACCCGTAGTATATTCACTGTCTAGTCACACTAGGTAAGACCTGGGCGGACCACCCCCTGTATTTTGGTTAGTGCACCAGGTGGTGCTAGTTAGGTAAGTAGTGGTTAGGCAGGTAAGATAGGAGAGGGGGCTTTGATATATACTTTCTTTTCTTTGGTTCCGTCCAGCCCCTTTTCCCCAACATTAACGTGTGATGGAATAAATTCCCTGTAAACGGTAAATTCTCTGCCTTTTGTCATCCTCACTCACACCTACAGTCATACCTCTATACCTCCACCTACAATCATACCTCTATACCTCCACCTACAGTCATACCTCTATACCTCCACCTACAGTCAAATACCTCTATACCTCTACCTAGAGTCACATACCTCTATACCTCCACCTACAGTCACATACCTCTATACCTCCACCTACAGTCATACCACTATACCTCCACCTACAGTCACACCTCTATACCTCCACCTACAGTCATACCTCTATACCTCCACCTACAGTCATACCTCTATACCTCCACCTACAGTCACATACCTCTATACCTCCACCTACAGTCATACCTCTATACCTCCACCTACAGTCACATACCTCTATACCTCCACCTACAGTCATACCTCTATACCTCCACCTACAGTCAAATACCTCTATACATCCACCTACAGTCACATACCTCTATACCTCCACCTACAGTCATACCTCTATACCTCCACCTACAGTCATACCTCTATACCTCCACCTACAGTCATACCTCTATACCTCCACCTACAGTCACACCTCTATACCTCCACCTACAGTCATACCTCTATACCTCCACCTACAGTCACACCTCTATACCTCCACCTACAGTCATACCTCTATACCTCCACCTACAGTCATACCTCTATACCTCCACCTACAGTCATACCTCTATACCTCCACCTACAGTCATACCTCTATACCTCCACCTACAGTCATACCTCTATACCTCCACCTACAGTCAAATACCTCTATACCTCCACCTACAGTCATACCTCTATACCTCCACCTACAGTCATACCTCTATACCTCCACCTACAGTCATACCTCTATACCTCCACCTACAGTCATACCTCTATACCTCCACCTACAGTCACACCTCTATACCTCCACCTACAGTCATACCTCTATACCTCCACCTACTGTCATACCTCTATACCTCCACCTACAGTCATACCTCTATACCTCCACCTACAGTCATACCTCTATACCTCCACCTACAGTCATACCTCTATACCTCCACCTACAGTCATACCTCTATACCTCCACCTACAGTCACATACCTCTATACCTCCACCTACAGTCACATACCTCTATACCTACACCTACAGTCACATACCTCTATACCTCCACCTACAGTCATACCTCTATACCTCCACCTACAGTCATACCTCTATACCTCCACCTACAGTCATACCTCTATACCTCCACCTACAGTCATACCTCTATACCTCCACCTACAGTCATACCTCTATACCTCCACCTACAGTCATACCTCTATACCTCCACCTACAGTCATACCTCTATACCTCCACCTACAGTCACATACCTCTATACCTCCACCTACAGTCACATACCTCTATACCTCCACCTACAGTCACATACCTCTATACCTCCACCTACAGTCATACCTCTATACCTCCACCTACAGTCACATACCTCTATACCTCTACCTACAGTCACATACCTCTATACCTCCACCTACAGTCATACCTCTATACCTCCACCTACAGTCACATACCTCTATACCTCCACCTACAGTCATACCTCTATACCTCCACCTACAGTCACACCTCTATACCTCCAAATACAGTCATACCTCTATACCTCCACCTACAGTCAAATACCTCTATACATACACCTACAGTCACATACCTCTATACCTCCACCTACAGTCATTCCTCTATACCTCCACCTACAGTCACATACCTCTATACCTCCACCTACAGTCATACCTCTATACCTCCACCTACAGTCATACCTCTATACCTCCACCTACAGTCATACCTCTATACCTCCACCTACAGTCACATACCTCTATACCTCCACCTACAGTCACACCTCTATACCTCCACCTACAGTCATACCTCTATACCTCCACCTACAGTCCCATACCTCTATACCTCCACTTACAGTCCCATACCTCTATACCTCCACCTACAGTCACATACCTCTATACCTCCACCTACAGTCACCTACCTCTATACCTCCACCTACAGTCATACCTCTATACCTCCACCTACAGTCAAATACCTCTATACCTCCACCTACAGTCACATACCTCTATACCTCCAATTACAGTCCCATACCTCTATACCTCCACCTACAGTCCCATACCTCTATACCTCCACCTACAGTCAAATACCTCTATACCTCCACCTACAGTCACATACCTCTATACCTCCACCTACAGTCACATACCTCTATACCTCCACCGACAGTCCCATACCTCTATACCTCCACCTACAGTCACATACCTCTATACCTCCACCTACAGTCACATACCTCTATACCTCCACCTACAGTCACATACCTCTTTACCTCCACCTACAGTCACATACTTCTATACATCCACCGACAGTCACATACCTCTATACCTCCACCTACAGTCACATACCTCTATACCTCCACCTACAGTCACATACCTCTATACCTCCACCTACAGTCATACCTCTATACCTCCACCTACAGTCAAATACCTCTATACCTCCACCTACAGTCATACCTCTATACCTCCACCTACAGTCATACCTCTATACCTCCACCTACAGTCACATACCTCTATACCTCCACCTACAGTCACATACCTCTTTACCTCCACCTACAGTCACATACCTCTATACCTCCACCGACAGTCACATACCTCTATACCTCCACCTACAGTCACATACCTCTATACCTCCACCTACAGTCACATACCTCTATACCTCCACCTACAGTCATACCTCTATACCTCCACCTACAGTCACATACCTCTATACCTCCACCGACAGTCCCATACCTCTATACCTCCACCTACAGTCACATACCTCTATACCTCCACCTACAGTCACATACCTCTATACCTCCACCTACAGTCACATACCTCTTTACCTCCACCTACAGTCACATACCTCTATACCTCCACCGACAGTCACATACCTCTATACCTCCACCTACAGTCATACCTCTATACCTCCACCTACAGTCATACCTCTATACCTCCACCTACAGTCACATACCTCTATACCTCCACCTACAGTCACATACCTCTATACCTCCACCTACAGTCACATACCTCTATACCTCCACCTACAGTCACATACCTCTATACCTCCACCGACAGTCACATACCTCTATACCTCCACCTACAGTCACATAGCTCTATACCTCCACCTCCAGTCACATAGCTCTATACCTCCACCTACAGTCACATACCTCTATACCTCCACCTACAGTCATACCTCTATACCTCCACCTACAGTCACATACCTCTATACCTCCACCTACAGTCACATAGCTCTATACCTCCACCTACAGTCACACCTCTATACCTCCACCTACAGTCAAATACCTCTATACCTCCACCAACAGTCACATACCTCTATACCTCCACCTACAGTCACACCTCTATACCTCCACCTACAGTCACACCTCTACCTCCACCTACAGTCATACTTCTATACCTCCACCTAGAGTCACACCTCTATACCTCCACCTACAGTCATAACTCCACCTACAGTCACATACCTCTATACCTCTACCTACAGTCATACCTCTATACCTCCACCTACAGTCATACCTCTGTACCTCCACCTACAGTCACATACCTCTATACCTCCACCTACAGTCATACCTCTATACCTCCACCTACAGTCACACCTCTATACCTCCACCTACAGTCATAACTCCACCTACAGTCACATACCTCTATACCTCCAACAACAGTCATACCTCTATACCTCCACCTACAGTCATACCTCTATACCTCCACCTACAGTCACATACCTCTATACCTCCACCTACAGTCATACCTCTATACCTCCACCTACAGTCACATACCTCTATACCTCCACCTACAGTCATACCTCTATACCTCAACCTACAGTCATACCTCTATACCTCCACCTACAGTCACATACCTCTATACCTCCACCTACAGTCATACCTCTATACCTCCACCTACAGTCACATACCTCTATACCTCCACCTACAGTCATACCTCTATACCTCCACCTACAGTCACATACCTCTATACCTCCACCTACAGTCATACCTCTATACCTCCACCTACAGTCATACCTCTATACCTCCACCTACAGTCACACCTCTATACCACCACCTACAGTCATACCTCTATACCTCCACCTACAGTCATACCTCTATACCTCCACCTACAGTCATACCTCTATACCTCCACCTACAGTCACATACCTCTATACCTCCACCTACAGTCACACCACTATACCTCCACCTACAGTCATACCTCTATACCTCCACCTACAGTCATACCTCTATACCTCCAGCTACAGTCACACCTCTATACCTCCACCTACAGTCATACCTCTATACCTCCACCTACAGTCACATACCTCTTTACCTCCACCTACAATCAAATACCTCTATACCTCCACCTACAGTCACATACCTCTATACCTTCACCTACAGTCACATACCTCTATACCTCCACCTACAGTCACATACCTCTATACCTCCACCTACTGTCACATACCTCTATACCTCCACCTACAGTCACACACCTCTATACCTCCACCTACAGTCACATACCTCTATACCTCCACCTACAGTCACATACCTCTATACCTCCACCTACAGTCACATACCTCTATACCTCCACCTACAGTCACATACCGCTATACCTCCACCTACAGTCACATACCTCTTTACCTCCACCTACAGTCACATACCTCTATACCTCCACCTACAGTCACATACCTCTATACCTCCACCTACAGTCACATACCTCTATACCTCCAGCTACAGTCATATACCTCTATACCTCCACCTACAGTCACATACCTCTATACCTCCACCTACAGTCACATACCTCTATACCTCCACCTACAGTCACATACCTCTTTACCTCCACCTACAGTCATACCTCTTTACCTCCACCTACAGTCACATACCTCTATACCTCCACCTACAGTCATACCTCTATACCTCCACCTACAGTCACATACCTCTTTACCTCCACCTACAGTCACATACCTCTATACCCCCACCAACAGTCACATACCTCTATACCTCCACCTACAGTCACATACCTCTATACCTCCACCTACAGTCATACCTCTATACCTCCACCTACAGTCACATACCTCTTTACCTCCACCTACAGTAACATACCTCTATACCTCCACCTACAGTCATACCTCTATACCTCCACGGGAAGTTGAGTTGTAGCAAAGGAAGTTGAGTTGTTGAGTTGCGTTCCCTCTTCCCACAGGTACATGTAACAGCTACACACTATGTCCATCTGTTTAGAGTGAAATGATCCTTGCTATGGCTCATCTCAGTACTGTTCCATACATCAGCCCAGTGGATACCCAGTCTCAGTCCCTTAGACTTTTAACTTACTGCTGTCAGACTGGCAGTCAGAGGAGGAAGAGGAGACAGGGGAGGGAAAGGAGACAGGTAATGGACAGAGGACAGAGGAGACAGGGGAGGAAGGGGAGATAGAGAATGATGGTTGTTGTCTTGTGTCCCCCACCCAGGTCCCGCTGGGCCCAGTTCCAGTACGACTGTCAGCCCTCAGAATACTTTGCCAGCGGCTGCAAACAGGACAACTACGCAGCCTGCCTCCTGTCCTACACTGGCCTCATGGGTAAAGTAGTCCTACCACACTGGCCTCATGGGTAAAGTAGTCCTACCACACTGGCCTCATGGGTAAAGTAGTCCTACCACACTGGCCTCATGGGTAAAGTAGTCCTACCACACTGGCCTCATGGGTAAAGTAGACCTAACACTCTGGCCTCATGGGTAAAGTAGACCTAACACACTGGCCTCATGGGTAAAGTAGTCCTACCACACTGGCCTCATGGGTAAAGTAGTCCTACCACACTGGCCTCATGGGTAAAGTAGTCCTACCACACTGGCCTCATGGGTAAAGTAGACCTAACACTCTGGCCTCATGGGTAAAGTAGTCCTACCACACTGGCCTCATGGGTAAAGTAGTCCTACCACACTGGCCTCATGGGTAAAGTAGTCCTACCACACTGGCCTCATGGGTAAAGTAGTCCTACCACACTGGCCTCATGGGTAAAGTAGTCCTACCACACTGGCCTCATGGGTAAAGTAGTCCTACCACACTGGCCTCATGGGTAAAGTAGTCCTACCACACTGGCCTCATGGGTAAAGTAGTCCTACCACACTGGCCTCATGGGTAAAGTAGTCCTACCACACTGGCCTCATGGGTAAAGTAGTCCTACCACACTGGCCTCATGGGTAAAGTAGACCTAACACTCTGGCCTCATGGGTAAAGTAGACCTAACACACTGGCCTCATGGGTAAAGTAGTCCTACCACACTGGCCTTATGGGTAAAGTAGTCCTACCACACTGGCCTCATGGGTAAAGTAGTCCTACCACACTGGCCTCATGGGTAAAGTAGACCTAACACTCTGGCCTCATGGGTAAAGTAGACCTAACACTCTGGCCTCATGGGTAAAGTAGTCTTACCACACTGGCCTCATGGGTAAAGTAGACCTAACACTCTGGCATCATGGGTAAAGTAGTCCTACCACACTGGCCTCATGGGTAAAGTAGTCCTACCACACTGGCCTCATGGGTAAAGTAGACCTACCACACTGGCCTCATGGGTAAAGTAGACCTAACACACTGGCCTCATGGGTAAAGTAGTCCTAACTCACTGGCCTCATGGGTAAAGTAGTCCTAACACACTGGCCTCATGGGTAAAGTAGACCTAACACACTGGCCTCATGGGTAAAGTAGTCCTAACACTCTGGCCTCATGGGTAAAGTAGTCCTACCACACTGGCCTCATGGGTAAAGTAGTCCTACCACACTGGCCTCATGGGTAAAGTAGACCTAACACTCTGGCCTCATGGGTAAAGTAGTCCTACCACACTGGCCTCATGGGTAAAGTAGACCTAACACACTGGCCTCATGGGTAAAGTAGACCTAACACTCTGGCCTCATGGGTAAAGTAGTCCTACCACACTGGCCTCATGGGTAAAGTAGTCCTACCACACTGGCCTCATGGGTAAAGTAGACCTAACACACTGGCCTCATGGGTAAAGTAGTCCTAACTCACTGGCCTCATGGGTAAAGTAGTCCTAACACACTGGCCTCATGGGTAAAGTAGTCCTAACACACTGGCCTCATGGGTAAAGTAGTCCTAACACACTGGCCTCAAGGGTAAAGTAGTCCTAACACACTGGCCTCATGGGTAAAGTAGTCCTACCACACTGGCCTCATGGGTAAAGTAGTCCTACCACACTGACCTCATGGGTAAAGTAGTCCTACCACACTGGCCTCAAGGGTAAAGTAGTCCTAACACACTGGCCTCATGGGTAAAGTAGTCCTACCACACTGGCCTCATGGGTAAAGTAGTCCTACCACACTGACCTCATGGGTAAAGTAGTCCTACCACACTGGCCTCATGGGTAAAGTAGTCCTACCACACTGGCCTCATGGGTAAAGTAGTCCTACCACACTGGCCTCATGGGTAAAGTAGTCCTACCACACTGGCCTCATGGGTAAAGTAGACCTAACACTCTGGCCTCATGGGTAAAGTAGACCTAACACTCTGGCCTCATGGGTAAAGTAGTCCTACCACACTGGCCTCATGGGTAAAGTAGACCTAACACTCTGGTCTCATGGGTAAAGTAGTCCTACCACACTGGCCTCATGGGTAAAGTAGTCCTACCACACTGGCCTCATGGGTAAAGTAGACCTACCACACTGGCCTCATGGGTAAAGTAGTCCTACCACACTGGCCTCATGGGTAAAGTAGACCTAACACTCTGGCCTCATGGGTAAAGTAGTCCTACCACACTGGCCTCATGGGTAAAGTAGACCTAACACACTGGCCTCATGGGTAAAGTAGTCCTAACACTCTGGCCTCATGGTTAAAGTAGTCCTACCACACTGGCCTCATGGGTAAAGTAGTCCTACCACACTGGCCTCATGGGTAAAGTAGACCTAACACTCTGGCCTCATGGGTAAAGTAGTCCTAACTCACTGGCCTCATGGGTAAAGTAGTCCTAACACACTGGCCTCAAGGGTAAAGTAGTCCTAAAACACTGGCCTCATGGGTAAAGTAGTCCTAACACACTGGCCTCATGGGTAAAGTAGTCCTAAAACACTGGCCTCATGGGTAAAGTAGTCCTAGCACACTGGCCTCATGGGGCACCGTGGGGGTGGGGCACTTCGTACTTTGTCTAATTTGTTGTCAATGATTGTACGTTGGCAAGTAATATTGATGGTAAGGGCAGATTTCCCTGTCTTTTTCTCACGAGGCACCGCGCCCTGTGTCCTCTATACCCGTGTCTCTTTCTCACGAGTCACCGCGCCCTGTGTCCTCTATACCCGTGTCTCTTTCTCATGAGTCACCGCGCCCTGTGTCCTCTATACCCGTGTCTCTTTCTCTTGCCAATGATGGGATTTCGGCGTTGTCGGGTGTCTGAAGAACATTTTTGAAGAAAAAATCTTTGTCTAATCCGAGGTGAGTGATCGCTGTCCTGTTATCCAGAAGCTCTATGTCTAATCCGAGGTGAGTGATCTCTGTCCTGATGTCCAGAAGGTCTTAGTCTAATCCGAGGTGAGTGATCTCTGTCCTGATATCCAGAAGCTCTTTGTCTAATCCGAGTTGAGTGATCTCTGTCCTGATATCTAGAAGCTCTTTGTCTAATCCGAGGTGAGTGATCTCTGTCCTGATATCCAGAAGCTCTTCGTCTAATCCGAGGTGAGTGATCTCTGTCCTGATATCCAGAAGCTCTTAGTCTAATCCGAGGTGAGTGATCTCTGTCCTGATATCCAGAAGCTCTTTGGCTAATCCGAGGTGAGTGATCTCTGTCCTGATATCTAGAAGCTCTTTGTCTAATCCGAGGTGAGTGATCTCTGTCCTGATATCTAGAAGCTCTTTGTCTAATCCGAGGTGAGTGATCGCTGTCCTGATATCCAGAAGCTCTGTTTTCAATCCGAGGTGAGTGATCGCTGTCCTGATATCCAGAAGCTCTTTGTCTAATCCGAGGTGAGTGATCGCTGTCCTGATATCCAGAAGCTCTTTGTCTAATCCGAGGTGAGTGATCGCTGTCCTGATATCCAGAAGCTCTTTGTCTAATCCGAGGTGAGTGATCGCTGTCCTGATATCCAGAAGCTCTGTGTCTAATCCGAGGTGAGTGATCGCTGTCATGATATCCAGAAGCTCTTCATCTAATCCGAGGTGAATGATCGCTGTCCTGATATCCAGAAGCTCTGTGTCTAATCCGAGGTGAGTGACCTCTGTCCTGATATCCAGAAGCTCTTTGTCTAATCCAAGGTGAGTGATCTCTGTCATGATATCCAGAAGCTCTTTGTCTAATCCGAGGTGAGTGATCTCTGTCCTGATATCCAGAAGCTCTTTGTCTAATCCGAGGTGAGTGATCGCTGTCCTGATATCCAGACGCTCTTTGTCTAATCCGAGGTGAGTGATCGCTGTCCTGATATCCAGACGCTCTTTGTCTAATCCGAGGTGAGTGATCTCTGTCCTGATATCCAGAAGCTCTTTGTCTAATCCGAGGTGAGTGATCTCTGTCCTGATATCCAGAAGCTCTTTGTCTAATCCGAGGTGAGTGATCGCTGTCCTGATATCCAGAAGCTCTTTGTCTAATCCGAGGTGAGTGATCTCTGTCCTGATATCCAGAAGCTCTTTGTCTAATCCGAGGTGAGTGATCTCTGTCCTGATATCCAGAAGCTCTTCGTCTAATCCGAGGTGAGTGATCACTGTCCTGATATCCAGAAGCTCTTCGTCTAATCCGAGGTGAGTGATCTCTGTCCTGATATCCAGAAGCTCTTTGTCTAATCCGAGGTGAGTGATCTCTGTCCTGATATCCAGAAGGTCTTTTTTGCCCTAAGATATGTTGGCAGAAACATTATGTAAATAATAAGTTACAAATAACGCGTCCGAACGTCGGATGAAAAGTCAAAATGTTATATCACAGGTCGTAGAAACTTGTCAAACTAAGTATAGAATCAATCTTTAGGATGTTCAAAGTGTTCAATAATGTTCCAACCAGAGAATTACATTGTCTGTAGAAAAGCAATGGAACGAGAGCTTGGGCTTGTGACAGCGCGTCACAAGCCCAAGGCACTCTGCCAAGGCACTCTGCCAGACCACTGACTCAAATAGCTCCCATCCTTTATATTAGAAGCCTGAAGCAACGTTCTAAAGACGGTTGACATCTAGTGGAAGCCTTAGGAAGTGCAACATGACCCATATTCCACTGTGTATTCGATAGGGCTGAGTTCAAAAACGACAAACCTCAGACTTCCCACTCTCTGTTTGGATTTTTTCTCAGGTTTCTTCCTGCCATATGAGTTCTGTTATACTCACAGACATCATTCAAACAGTTTTAGAAACTTCAGAGTGTTTTCTATCCAATACTAATAGTAATATGCATATATATGCATCTGGGACTGAGTAGGAGGCAGTTTACTCTGGGCATGCTTTTCATCCAAAAGTGAAAATGCTGCCCCCTATCCCAAAGAAGAGGTATGTACAGTATAAATTATTTATAATAAGTCTTGGTGATACAATAGCCTAATTCATTTTCTATTTACCTTTATGTAATCAGGGAGTCACCATTGAGACCAGTGTTTCTTTTATGAAGGAGCCCTACATATACAATTTAATAAAACACAAAATATAAAACAAAACAAATATCAACAAACATAAATATACACAATATACAGTCGTGGCCAAAGTTTTGAGAATGACACAAATATACATTTTCACAAAGTCTGCTGCCTCAGTTTGTATGATGGCAATTTGCATATACTCCAGAATGTTATGAAGAGTGATCAGATGAATTGCAATTAATTGAACAGTTCCTCTTTGAGATGCAAATGAACTGAATCCCCCAAAAAGCATTTCCACTGCATTTCAGCCTTGCCACAAAAGGACCAGCTGACATCATGTCAGTGATTCTCTCGTTAACACAGGTGTGAGTGTTGATGAGAACAAGGCTGGGGATCACTCTGTCATGCTGATTGAGTTCGAATAACAGACTGGAAGCTTCAAAAGGAGGGTGGTGCTTGGAATCATTGTTCTTCCTATGTCTACCATGGTTACCTGCAAGGAAACACGTGCCGTAATCATTGCTTTGCACAAAAAGGGCTTCACAGGCCAGTAAGATTGCACCTAAATCAACCATTTATCGGATCATCAAGAACTTCAAGGAGAGCGGTTAAATCTTTATGAAGAAGGCTTCAGGGCGCCCAAGAAAGTCTAGCAAGCGCCAGGACCGTCTCCTAAAGTTGATTCAGCTGCGAGTTCGGGACACCACCAGTACAGAGCTTGCTCAGGAATGGCAGCAGGCAGGTGTGAGTGCATCTGCATGCACAATGAGGCGAAGACATTTGGAGGATGGCCTGGTGTCAAGAAGGGCAGCAAGGAAGCCACTTCTCTCCAGGAAAAACATCAGGGACAGACTGATGTTCTGCAAAAGGTACCAGGATTGGACTGCTGAGGACTGGGGTAAAGTCATTTTCCCCTTTCCGAAAAAAGCTTGTCCGGAGAAGACAAGGTGAGAACTACCATCAGTCCTCTGTCATGCCAACAACAGTAAAGCATCCTGAGACCATTCATGTGTGGGGTTGCTTCTCAGCCAAGGGAGTGGGCTCAATCACAATTTTGCATTAGAATACAGCCATGAATAAAGAATGTTACCAACATATCCTCTGAGAGCAACTTCTCCCAACCATCCAGGAACAGTTTGGTGACGAACAATGCCTTTTCCAGCATGATGGAGCACTTTGCCATAAGGCAAAAAGTGATAACTAATTGGCTCGGGGAACAAAACATAGATATTTTGGGTCCATGGCCAGGAAACTCCCCAGACCTTAATCCCATTGAGAACTTGTGGTTAATCCTGAAGAGGTGGGTGGACAAAGAAAAACCCACACATTCTGACAAACTCCAAACATTGATTATACAAGAATGGGCTGCCATCAGTCAGGATGTGGCCCAGAAGTTAATTGACAGCATGCCAGGGTGGATTGCAGAGGTCTTGAAAAAGAAGAGTCAACACTGCAAATATTGAGTCTTTGCATCAACTTCATGTAATAGTCAATAAAAGCCTTTAACACGTATGAAATGCTTCTAATTATACTTCATTATTCCATAGCAACATCTGACAAAAATATCTAAAGACACTGAAGCAGCAAACTGTGAAAATTAATATTTGTGTCATTCTCAAATCTTTTGGTCACGACTGTACACAAAACACAGTCAACAACAACAAACACACATAAAAATTCTCTGTCAACCACAACAGTTATTAATGATCTTGTATATGCTGTAGACACAAATGCAGGGACACGAATGCAGCTGTAGATGCCCCCAGGGACACGAATGCAGCTGTAGATGCCCCCAGGGACACGAATGCAGCTGTAGACGCCCCCAGGGACACGAATGCAGCTGTAGACGCCCCCAGGGACACGAATGCAGCTGTAGATGCCCCCAGGGACACGAATGCATCTATTCTCAATGTATTGTGGAGATCATTCCAAGCATGTGGAGCAAGACAACTGAAGGCCTACTTACCAAATGAGTGTGAATAGGTTTTGGAGCAGGGCTTTGTAAACAAAAAGAGCGTAATGATGTTATCTACGTGACTTTAGAGAGGTCCAGCCAACCTTTTGGTAAAGAATGCAGTGATTTGTAATACAACTGTCTCCTGTGATAAAACAAAGGGTGCTTTGATTAAAGTGCATCCAAAGAGGCAGCTGCACGTAAACAGAAAGGTTGAATCTACTTCCTGCTGGCTAAAGAAAGACTGTTTCTGTAAAAAAAAGCCCATCTTAAATATTAACCTTATCAATCACGATGGCCTGAGATCTGTCACTAACACAATCACGATGGCCTGAGATCTGTCACTAAAACAATCACGATGGCCTGAGATCTGTCACTAAAACAATCACGATGGCCTGAGATCTGTCACTAAAACAATCACGATGGCCTGAGATCTGTCACTAAAACAATCACGATGGCCTGAGATCTGTCACTAAAACAATCACGATGGCCTGAGATCTGTCACTAAAACAATCACGATGGCCTGAGATCTGTCACTAAAACAATCACGATGGCCTGAGATCTGTCACTAAAACAATCACGATGGCCTGAGATCTGACACTAAAACAATCACGATGGCCTGAGATCTGTCACTAAAACAATCACGATGGCCTGAGATCTGTCACTAAAACAATCACGATGGCCTGAGATCTGTCACTAAAACAATCACGATGGCCTGAGATCTGTCACTAAAACAATCACGATGGCCTGAGATCTGTCACTAACACAATCACGATGGCCTGAGATCTGTCACTAACACAATCACGATGGCCTGAGATCTGTCACTAAAACAATCACGACGGCCTGAGATCTGTCACTAAAACAATCACGACGGCCTGAGATCTGTCACTAAAACAATCACGATGGCCTGAGATCTGTCACTAAAACAATCACGATGGCCTGAGATCTGTCACTAAAACAATCACGATGGCCTGAGATCTGTCACTAAAACAATCACAATGGCCTGAGATCTGTCACTAAAACAATCACGATGGCCTGAGATCTGTCACTAAAACAATCACGATGGCCTGAGATCTGTCACTAACACAATCACGATGGCCTGAGATCTGTCACTAACACAATCACGATGGCCTGAGATCTGTCACTAAAACAATCACGACGGCCTGAGATCTGTCACTAAAACAATCACGACGGCCTGAGATCTGTCACTAAAACAATCACGATGGCCTGAGATCTGTCACTAAAACAATCACGATGGCCTGAGATCTGTCACTAAAACAATCACGATGGCCTGAGATCTGTCACTAAAACAATCACGATGGCCTGAGATCTGTCACTAAAACAATCACGATGGCCTGAGATCTGTCACTAAAACAATCACGATGGCCTGAGATCTGTCACTAAAACAATCACGATGGCCTGAGATCTGTCACTAAAACAATCACGATGGCCTGAGATCTGTCACTAAAACAATCACGATGGCCTGAGATCTGTCACTAACACAATCACGATGGCCTGAGATCTGTCACTAAAACAATCACGATGGCCTGAGATCTGTCACTAAAACAATCACGATGGCCTGAGATCTGACACTAAAACAATCACGATGGCCTGAGATCTGTCACTAAAACAATCACGATGGCCTGAGATCTGTCACTAAAACAATCACGATGGCCTGAGATCTGTCACTAAAACAATCACGATGGCCTGAGATCTGTCACTAAAACAATCACGATGGCCTGAGATCTGTCACTAACACAATCACGATGGCCTGAGATCTGTCACTAACACAATCACGATGGCCTGAGATCTGTCACTAAAACAATCACGACGGCCTGAGATCTGTCACTAAAACAATCACGACGGCCTGAGATCTGTCACTAAAACAATCACGATGGCCTGAGATCTGTCACTAAAACAATCACGATGGCCTGAGATCTGTCACTAAAACAATCACGATGGCCTGAGATCTGTCACTAAAACAATCACGATGGCCTGAGATCTGTCACTAAAACAATCACGACGGCCTGAGATCTGTCACTAAAACAATCACGACGGCCTGAGATCTGTCACTAAAACAATCACGACGGCCTGAGATCTGTCACTAAAACAATCACGACGGCCTGAGATCTGTCACTAAAACAATCACGACGGCCTGAGATCTGTCACTAAAACAATCACGACGGCCTGAGATCTGTCACTAAAACAATCACGACGGCCTGAGATCTGTCACTAAAACAATCACGACGGCCTGAGATCTGTCACTAAAACAATCACGATGGCCTGAGATCTGTCACTAAAACAATCACGATGGCCTGAGATCTGTCACTAAAACAATCACGATGGCCTGAGATCTGACACTAAAACAATCACGATGGCCTGAGATCTGTCACTAAAACAATCACGATGGCCTGAGATCTGTCACTAAAACAATCACGATGGCCTGAGATCTGTCAGTAAAACAATCACGATGGCCTGAGATCTGTCACTAAAACAATCACGACGGCCTGAGATCTGTCACTAAAACAATCACGACGGCCTGAGATCTGTCACTAACACAATCACGATGGCCTGAGATCTGTCACTAAAACAATCACGATGGCCTGAGATCTGTCAGTAAAACAATCACGATGGCCTGAGATCTGTCAGTAAAACAATCACGATGGCCTGAGATCTGTCACTAAAACAATCACGATGGCCTGAGATCTGTCACTAAAACAATCACGACGGCCTGAGATCTGTCACTAAAACAATGACGTGATACATCAGTCAATGTAGCCTCATGTCTAGCAATCATAATTAAACCCTCTTCAAAACAATGTTGAAAAGGGGATGTTATTTAACTTCGCTAGGTAGACCTACATTAGATCTACTTTACCACAATGTTTAGCCAAGTTTCTACCAGTAGCTAGCAAAGTAAACATTATCAGCAAACACATGTTCCCTTCTGCTGCTTGACAGGCAATCGACCTGAACCACTCATACTTGTCAGGTGTAGTTTTCATTTTATATCATTTAACATACATTTACATTTAAGTCATTTAGCGGACGCTCTTATCCAGAGCGACTTACAAATTGGTGAATTCACCTTCTGACATCCAGTGGAACAGCCACTTTACAATAGTGCATCTAAATCATTAAGGGATGGGGGGGTGAGAAGGATTACTTATCCTATCCTAGGTATTCCTTGAAGAGGTGGGGTTTCAGGTGTCTCCAGAAGGTGGTGATTGACTCCGCTGTCCTGGCGTCGTGAGGGAGTTTGTTCCACCATTGGGGGGCCAGAGCAGCGAACAGTTTTGACTGGGCTGAGCGGGAACTGTACTTCCTCAGTGGTAGGGAGGCGAGCAGGCCAGAGGAAGCCTGTACAACAAATATCCAATTAATAGTGGCCAATGTTGAGAGATATCGTGAGTCTGCTCTAAGTATCTGAAAATACAGGATCAATTGATGTTTACTGATCATAAAAAGCATGCAGTTACTTCCTGATAGATCGAATTGTTTTGTTTCATGGAATAATTGGAAATTGCTCTTCAAAAGGTGATGATATTACAACCAAATGCACCATTACATCTGGAAGTCTCTCTGGTTAAGTCTCTAAGAGCTGGGAGTCTCTCTGGTTAAGTCTCTAAGAGCTGGGAGTATATCTGGTTAAGTCTCTAAGAGCTGGGAGTCTCTCTGGTTAAGTCTCTAAGAGCTGGGAGTCTCTCTGGTTAAGTCTCTAAGAGCTGGGAGTCTCTCTGGTTAAGTCTCTAAGAGCTGGAGGTCTCTCTGGTTAAGTCTCTAAGAGCTGGGAGTCTCTCTGGTTAAGTCTCTAAGAGCTGGGAGTCTCTCTGGTTAAGTCTCTAAGAGCTGGAGGTCTCTCTGGTTAAGTCTCTAAGAGCTGGGAGTATCTCTGGTTAAGTCTCTAAGAGCTGGGAGTCTCTCTGGCTCTATCTCTAAGAGCTGGGAGTCTCTCCGTTTAAGTCTCTAAGAGCTGGGAGTCTCTCTGGTTAAGTCTCTAAGAGCTTGAGGTCTCTCTGGTTAAGTCTCTAAGAGCTGGGAGTCTCTCTGGTTAAGTCTCTAAGAGCTGGGAGTCTCTCTGGTTAAGTCTCTAAGAGCTGGGAGTCTCTCTGGTTCAGTCTCTAAGAGCTGGGAGTCTCTCTGGTTAAGTCTCTAAGAGCTGGAGGTCTCTCTGGTTAAGTCTCTAAGAGCTGGGAGTCTCTCTGGTTAAGTCTCTAAGAGCTGGGAGTCTCTCTGGTTAAGTCTCTAAGAGCTGGGAGTCTCTCTGGTTAAGTCTCTAAGAGCTGGGAGTCTCTCTGGTTAAGTCTCTAAGAGCTGGGAGTATCTCTGGTTAAGTCTCTAAGAGCTGGGAGTCTCTCTGGTTAAGTCTCTAAGAGCTGGGAGTCTCTCTGGTTAAGTCTCTAAGAGCTGGAGGTCTCTCTGGTTAAGTCTCTAAGAGCTGGGAGTATCTCTGGTTAAGTCTCTAAGAGCTGGGAGTCTCTCTGGTTCAGTCTCTAAGAGCTGGGAGTCTCTCTGGTTAAGTCTCTAAGAGCTGGGAGTCTCTCTGGTTCAGTCTCTAAGAGCTGGGAGTATCTCTGGTTAAGTCTCTAAGAGCTGGGAGTCTCTCTGGTTAAGACTTTAAGAGCTGGGAGTCTCTCTGGTTAAGTCTCTAAGAGCTGGGAGTCTCTCTGGTTCAGTCTCTAAGAGCTGGGAGTCTCTCTGGTTCAGTCTCTAAGAGCTGGGAGTCTCTCTGGTTCAGTCTCTAAGAGCTGGAGGTCTCTCTGGTTAAGTCTCTAAGAGCTGGGAGTCTCTCTGGTTCAGTCTCTAAGAGCTGGGAGTCTCTCTGGTTCAGTCTCTAAGAGCTGGGAGTCTCTCTGGTTCAGTCTCTAAGAGCTGGGAGTCTCTCTGGTTAGTCTCAGTGTAGATTTGGAGAGTGGTACTCAGTAAAGTGTTGTATTGAATTTGTTTGGGAATATTTATTTAGTTTAATTTGGCGGTTTTGTTCGTTATTTTTTTATTTTTTCATTATAGTGCAAACAGGATTTCGTTATTGCAAACAGGATGCATGTTTAGGAACATTTGTATTCTGTACAGGCTTCCTTCTTTTCACTCTGTCATTTAGGTAGATTAACTACAATGGTGTTTGTCCATCCTCAGTTATCTCCTATCACAGCCATTAAACTCTAACACTACGATTACTTAAGTTTAAATATATAGAGTACTGTACACACTACAGTTCCTGAGGTTTAAATATAAGCTCTACTGGGCACTACAAACCCTGCATGCAAAGTTCTGTAAGATTCTCCTACATGTCCAGAGGAAAACTACAAACGATGAATGCAGGGCAGAATTAGGCCAATATCCACTAATAATACAAACTCCAAAGAGAGCAATTAAGCTTTGGAATCATCTAAAATACAGTGACCCCCTCTCATATCATTACCAAGCCCGGCAATGCCAAGAGCTGAGCAAAGAAAAGAGTTTCCTCATCCAGCTGGTCTGGGATCCGCTCACCAACCAAGACTTCGCAAAATGGGACAAACACCAAATTGAGACTCTGCACGCAGAATTCTGCAAAAATATCCTCAGTGTACAACGTAGAACTCCAAATAATGCATGCAGAGCAGAATTAGGCCGATACCCACTAATTATCAAAATCCAGAAAAGAGACGTTAAATTCTACAACCACCTAAAAGGAAGCTATTCCCAAACCTTCCATAACAAAGCCATCAGCTACAGAGAGATTAACCTAGAGAAGAGCCACCTAAGCAAGTTGGTCCTGGGGCTCTGTTCACAAACACAAACAGACCCCACACAGAGCCCCAGGACAGCAGCACAATTAGACCCAACCAAATCATGAGAAAACAGAAATATAATCACTTGACACATTGGAAAGAATTAACAAAAAACCAGAGCAAACTAGAATGCTATTTGGCCCTAAACAGAGAGTACACAGTGGCAGAATACCTGACCACTGTGACTGACCCAAAGTTAAGGAAAGCTCTAACTATGTACAGACTCAGTGAGCATAGCCTTGCTATTGAGAAAGGCTGTCGTAGGCAGACATGGCTCTCTAGAGAAGACAGGCTGTGTGCTCACTGCCCACAAAATGAGGTGGAAACGGAGCTGCCCTTCCTAACCTCCTGCCCAATGTATGACCATATTAGAGACACATATTTCCTTCAGATTACACAGATCCACAAAGAATTAGAAAATAAACTCAATTTTTTTAAACTCCCATATTAATAATTTTAATAAACTCCCATATCTACTGTGTGAGATACCACAGTGTTCAAGCAAGATTTGTGACCAAGAAAAGGGCAACCAGTGAAGAACAAACACCATTGTTGTCATGTCGTGTCGTGTAGGTGGCAGGGAAGTCAGGAACAAGAACTCGTCGCACCAATCCAGAAAACATGAACATAACAACTAACAATCTCTGACAAGGACATGAGGGGAAACAGAGAGTTAAATACACAACATGTAATGAATGGGATTGGAACCAGGTGTGAAGGAAGACAAGACAAAACCAATGGAAAATGAAACATAGATCAATGATGACTAGAAGACCAGCGACATTGACCGCCGAGTACCGGCCAAACAAGGAGAGGCATCGACTTCGGAAGAAGTAAATACAACTCATATTTATAGACCCACCGGCCTCTGGGGCGATCCGGAGGATGAGGCGCAGGGCGATCCGGAGGATGAGGCCGCAGGGCGATCCGGAGGATGAGGCGCAGGACGACCCGGAGGATGAGGCCGCAGGGCGATCCGGAGGATGAGGCGCAGGACGACCCGGAGGATGAGGCCGCAGGGCGATCCGGAGGATGAGGCGCAGGGCGATCCGGAGGATGAGGCGCAGGGCGATCCGGAGGATGAGGCGCAGGACGACCCGGAGGATGAGGCGCAGGGCGATCCGGAGGATGAGGCGCAGGGCAATCCGGAGGATGAGGCGCAGAGCGATCCGGAGGATGAGGCCGCAGGGCGATCCGGAGGATGAGGCCGCAGGGCGATCCGGAGGATGAGGCCGCAGGGCGATCCGGAGGATGAGGCGCAGCATGGAAGGATCTAATACACCGGAACCTCCACCGGAACCCAGCATCTCTCCTCCAGACCGTTCCTCTCCACGAGGTACTGAAGGCCCATCGCCCGATGTCTCGAATCCAGGATGGATCGAACGGAGTACGCCGGGACCCCCTCGATATCCAGAAGGGGCGGAGGAACCTCCCGCATCTCAGCCTCCTGGAGCGGGCCACCACCGGCCTGAGGAGAGACACATGGAACGAGAGGTTAATACGGTAATCGGAGGGAATCTGTAACCTATAACATACCTCATTCACTCTCCTCAGGACTTTAATTGGCCCCACAAACCACGGACCCAGCTTCCGGCCATCTCTGCCCAGGGCACGAACGCCGCCCACTCCCCCGGCCTGTCCTGGCAATAAGACCTCAGAAACCTAACCACATCCTGATCAACTCTTTCTACCTGCCCGTTACTCTCGGAGTGAAAACCTGAGGTAAGGCTGACCGAGACCCCCAGATGTTCCATGAACACCTTCCAGACCCTTGATGCGAACTGGAGACCCTGATCAGACACTATATCCTCAGGGACCCCGTAGTGCCGGAAGGCGTGTGTAAACAGGGCCTCCGCAGTCTGTAGTGCCGTAGGGAGACCGGCAGAGGAAGGAGACGGCAGGACAACGACCAGGATGAAGGTGGAAGATCGGTTATAAAATCCACTGACAGGTGCGACCACAGCCATTGTGGAACGAGTAAGGGTTGTAACTTACCTCTGTGCAGGTGTCGAGGAGCCTTGCACTGGGCACACACCGAGCAGGAGGAAACATAAACCCTCACGTCCTTCCAGCTAAAGTGGGCCAGCAGTACTTCCCACTAAGACAGCGTACCGTCCGACCGATCCCGGGATGACCAGAGGAGGGTGACGTGTGGATCCAACTGGTCACGGACAGCAGACGGAACGTACAGACGACCAGCTGGACACTGAAGGGGAATGGCCCTGCACGTGACGCCCGCTCAATATCCGCGTCCAGCTCCCACACTACCGGCGCCACCAAACAAGAGGCAGGAAGTATGGGAGTGGGATCCATGGACCGCTCCTCTGTGTCATACAGCCGGGACAGTGAGTCTGCCTTAACGTTCTGGGAGCCTGTCCTGTAAGAGAGGATAAACACAAAATGGGTGAGGATTCAGTCTCCTCACCGCCCAGGTGTACTCCAGATTGCAGTGGTCATTCCAGATGAGAAAGGGGTGTTTAGCCTCAAGCCAATGCCTCCACACCTTCAAAGCTTTTAACGACAGCCAACAGCTCCCGGTCCCCCACGTCATAGTTTCGCTCCGCCGGGCTGAGCCTCTTAGAGAAGAAGGTACAGGGGCGGATTTTCGGCGGCGTACCCGAGCGCTGAGAGAGCACAGCTCCTATCCCAGCCTCGGAGGCGTCCACCTCCACTATGAACGCCAAAGAGGGATCCGGATGCGCCAACACAGGAGCCGAGGTAAACAGAGCCTTCAGGTGCCACAAGAAAAAGGGCAACTTGTGAAGAACAAACACCATTGTTGTCATGTCGTGTGTGTAGGTGGCAGGGAAGTCAGGCGCAGGAGAATCAAACTGGGTATAAAGGAGTATTTTAATAACTTAAAACAAAAACTACAAAACCAACGTCCATAATAAAATAAATGTGGGAACAAGAACCCGTCGCACCAATCCATTAAACACGAACATAACAACTAACAATCTCTGACAAGGACATAAATACACAACATGTAATGAATGGGATTGGAACCAGGTGCGTAGGAAGACAAGACAAAACCAATAGAAAATGAAACATAGATCAATGATGGCTAGAAGACCGGCGACGTCAACCGCCTAGTACCGGCCGAACAAGGAGAGGCATCGACATCGGAAGAAGTCGTGACAATTGTATATACAACTCATATTTATTTTCATTTATTTTCCCTTTTACATTTACATTTAAGTCATTTAGCAGACGCTCTTATCCAGAGCGACTTACAAATTGGTGAATTCACCTTCTGACATCCAGTGGAACAGCCACTTTACAATAGGGGTGAGAAGGATTACTTTATCCTATCCTAGGTATTCCTTGAAGAGGTGGGGTTTCAGGTGTCTCCGGAAGGTGGTGATTGACTCCGCTGTCCTGGCGTCGTGAGGGAGTTTGTTCCACCATTGGGGGGCCAGAGCAGCGAACAGTTTTGACTGGGCTGAGCGGGAACTGTACTTCCTCAGTGGTAGGGAGGCGAGCAGGCCAGAGGTGGATGAACGCAGTGCCCTTGTTTGGGTGTAGGGCCTGATCAGAGCCTGGAGGTACTGCGGTGCCGTTCCCCTCACAGCTCCGCGGATGCGAGCTTCAACTGGAAGCCAGTGGAGAGAGCGGAGGAGCGGGGTGACGTGAGAGAACTTGGGAAGGTTGAACACCAGACGGGCTGCGGCGTTCTGGATGAGTTGTAGGGGTTTAATGGCACAGGCAGGGAGCCCAGCCAACAGCGAGTTGCAGTAATCCAGACGTGAGATGACAAGTGCCTGGATTAGGACCTGCGCCGCTTCCTGTGTGAGGCAGGGTCGTACTCTGCGGATGTTGTAGAGCATGAACCTACAGGAACAGGAACTTTTGTACTTTAACTATTTGCACATCATTATAACACGGTATATAGACAGAATATTACATTTTACATTTTGGAACTTCTGTGAGTGTAATGTTTACTGTTCATTTTTACTGTTTATTTCACTTTTGTTTATTGTCTACTTCACTTGCTTTGGAAATGTTAACATATTTTTCCCATGCCAATAAACCCCTTGAATTGAATTGAATTGAATTGAATTGAATTGAATTGAATTGAATTGAATTGAGAGGAGACACACTATGTTCTGAGAGAAAGAGAGAGAGGGAGAAATAAAGAGAGATGAGAGAGACTGTTTTCTGTCAGATGAGAAAGAGGGAGAGAGTGAAGAGACAGAGAGAGTCTGTGTTCTGTCAGAGGATAGAGAGATAATGTGAGAGAGGAGAGAGAGAAAGAGGGAGACAGAGAGAGTCTGTGTTCTGTCAGAGGATAGAGAGATAACGTGGGAGAGGAGAGAGAGAAAGAGGGAGACAGAGAGAGTGTGTTCTGTCAGAGGATAGAGAGATAATGTGAGAGAGGAGAGAGAGAAAGAGGGAGAGACAGAGATAGTCTGTGTTCTGTCAGAGGATAGAGAGATAACGTGGGAGAGGAGAGAGAGAAAGAGGGAGAGACAGAGATAGTCTGTGTTCTGTCAGAGGATAGAGAGATAACGTGGGAGAGGAGAGAGAGAAAGAGGGAGAGACAGAGATAGTCTGTGTTCTGTCAGAGGGAGAGGGAGAGAAAGAGGGAGAGACAGAGAGAGTCTGTGTTCTGTCAGAGGGAGAGGGAGAGAAATGGAGAGAAAGGATAAATGGAAGAATGAGAGAAAGCGCCCTAGTCATGGTCCATTCCAGACATCTCAAACAGCAGTTGACTGTTGTTGTGTCCTAGTTTTATCACCTAAATAAGTGCAGCAATTTGCAGAAAAGCTACAGTGACTAGCTACCAGGCCATCATCACGAAAGCTAGCGGCAATCATTCCCCGATTAAACAGCCCAGAGAGATCACAATATCTGCTTCCTAAATGGAACTCTATTCCCTGTATGGTGCACTACTTTAGACCAGAGCCCTATGGAACCCTATTCCCTATGTAGTGCACTACTTTAGACCATAGCCCTATGGAACTCTATTCCCTGTGTAGTGCACTACTTTTGACCAGAACCTTATAGAACCCTATTCCCTGTGTAGTGCACTACTTTTGACCAGAACCTTATAGAACCCTATTCCCTGTGTAGTTCACTACTTTTAACCAGAACCTTATAGAACCCTATTCCCTGTGTAGTGTCCTACTTTTAACCAGAACCTTATAGAACCCTATTCCCTGTGTAGTTCACTACTTTTAACCAGAACCTTATAGAACCCTATTCCCTGTGTAGTGTCCTACTTTTAACCAGAACCTTATAGAACCCTATTCCCTGTGTAGTGTCCTACTTTTAACCAGAACCTTATAGAACCCTATTCCCTGTGTAGTGTCCTACTTTTAACCAGAACCTTATAGAACTCTATTCCCTATGTAGTGTCCTACTTTTAACCAGAACCTTATAGAACCGTATTCCCTGTGTAGTGTCCTACTTTTAACCAGAACCTTATAGAACCCTATTCCCTGTGTAGTGTCCTACTTTTAACCAGAACCTTATAGAACCGTATTCCCTATGTAGTGTCCTACTTTTGACCAGAACCTTATAGAACCCTATTCCCTATGTAGTGTCCTACTTTTGACCAGAACCCTCTGGGAATACAAAGTGAACCTTCAAACAGACCGTTTCTATAGCACATCTTACCCGTCCTCTCCAATGGATGCTTTTAGTCTGAAAACTCGGCAAGCTCAACAGGGTGTCATCAGGTTGTCAACAGGTTGTCAACAGGTTGTCAACAGGTTGTCAACAGGTTGTCAACAGGTTGTCATCAGGTTGTCAACAGGTTGTCAACAGGTTGTCAACAGGTTGTCAACAGGTTGTCATCAGGTTGTCAACAGGTTGTCAACAGGTTGTCATCAGGTTGTCAACAGGTTGTCATCAGGTTGTCAACAGGTTGTCAACAGGTTGTCATCAGGTTGTCAACAGGTTGTCATCAGGTTGTCAACAGGTTGTCATCAGGTTGTCAACAGGTTGTCATCAGGTTGTCAACAGGTTGTCAACAGGTTGTCAACAGGTTGTCAACAGGTTGTCATCAGGTTGTCAACAGGTTGTCAACAGGTTGTCAACAGGTTGTCAACAGGTTGTCATCAGGTTGTCAACAGGTTGTCAACAGGTTGTCATCAGGTTGTCAACAGGTTGTCATCAGGTTGTCAACAGGTTGTCAACAGGTTGTCAACAGGTTGTCAACAGGTTGTCATCAGGTTGTCAACAGGTTGTCATCAGGTTGTCAACAGGTTGTCAACAGGTTGTCAACAGGTTGTCAACAGGTTGTCATCAGGTTGTCAACAGGTTGTCAACAGGTTGTCATCAGGTTGTCAACAGGTTGTCATCAGGTTGTCAACAGGTTGTCATCAGGTTGTCAACAGGTTGTCATCAGGTTGTCAACAGGTTGTCATCAGGTTGTCATCAGGTTGTCAACAGGTTGTCAACAGGTTGTCATCAGGTTGTCAACAGGTTGTCATCAGGTTGTCAACAGGTTGTCAACAGGTTGTCAACAGGTTGTCAACAGGTTGTCATCAGGTTGTCAACAGGTTGTCATCAGGTTGTCAACAGGTTGTCAACAGGTTGTCAACAGGTTGTCAACAGGTTGTCATCAGGTTGTCAACAGGTTGTCAACAGGTTGTCATCAGGTTGTCAACAGGTTGTCATCAGGTTGTCAACAGGTTGTCATCAGGTTGTCAACAGGTTGTCAACAGGTTGTCAACAGGTTGTCAACAGGTTGTCAACAGGTTGTCAACAGGTTGTCAACAGGTTGTCATCAGGTTGTCAACAGGTTGTCAACAGGTTGTCAACAGGTTGTCAACAGGTTGTCAACAGGTTGTCATCAGGTTGTCAACAGGTTGTCATCAGGTTGTCAACAGGTTGTCATCAGGTTGTCATCAGGTTGTCAACAGGTTGTCATCAGGTTGTCATCAGGTTGTCAACAGGTTGTCAACAGGTTGTCAACAGGTTGTCATCAGGTTGTCAACAGGTTGTCATCAGGTTGTCAACAGGTTGTCAACAGGTTGTCATCAGGTTGTCAACAGGTTGTCAACAGGTTGTCAACAGGTTGTCAACAGGTTGTCATCAGGTTGTCATCAGGTTGTCAACAGGTTGTCATCAGGTTGTCATCAGGTTGTCAACAGGTTGTCAACAGGTTGTCATCAGGTTGTCAACAGGTTGTCAACAGGTTGTCATCAGGTTGTCAACAGGTTGTCATCAGGTTGTCAACAGGTTGTCATCAGGTTGTCATCAGGTTGTCAACAGGTTGTCAACAGGTTGTCAACAGGTTGTCAACAGGTTGTCATCAGGTTGTCAACAGGTTGTCAACAGGTTGTCATCAGGTTGTCATCTTGTATCATAAAAAATTCCATGTTCGTACTCTGTAACAATATATTCTTTCAAAACAACGTTTGTATTTAAGACTGTTAGTAGTATGTAAAATGTCTCATTAATATTTGTCTGGGAGCAAACTACTCCACTTGACAAGGCTATCGTCTTATACCACTGTGTGAAATGAAGTATTTTCTATTGGAAGTTAATAGTCAACAGAGATGTTCATCTCTATCTTTCTACTCTGGCTCCCCCTCACCTCCCCTACTCTCCCTCCCCTTCCTTACTCTCCCTTCATCTCCCTCCCCCTCCCCTCCCCTACTCTCCTTCCCCTCCCCTACTCTCCCTTCATCTCCCTCCCCCTCCCCTCCCCTACTCTCCCTCCCCTCCCCTACTCTCCCTTCATCTCCCTCCCTCCCCTCCCCTTCATCTCCCTCCCCCTCCCCCACTCTCCCTTCATCTCCCTCGCCCTCCCCTACTCTCCCTTCATCTCCCTCCCCCTCCCCTACTCTCCCTTCATCTCCCTCCCCTCCCCTACTCTCCCTTCATCTCCCTCCCCCTCCCCTACTCTCCCTTCATCTCCCTCCCCCTCCCCTACTCTCCCTTCATCTCCCTCCCCCTCCCCTACTCTCCCTTCATCTCCCTCCCTCCCCCCTCCCCTACTCTCCCTTCATCTCCCTCCCTCCCCCTCCCCTACTCTCCCTTCATCTCCCTCCCTCCCCCTCCCGTACTCTCCCCCTCCCCTACTATCCCTTCATCTCCCTCCCCTACTCTCCCTTCATCTCCCTACTCTCTCCCTCCCCTACTCTCCCTTCATCTCCCTACTCTCCCCCTCCCCTACTCTCCCTTCATCTCCCTACTCTCCTTTCATCTCCCTCCCCCTCCACTACTCTCCCTTCATCTCCCTCCCCTCCCCTACTCTCCCTTCATCTCCTTCCCCCTCCCCTACTCTCCCTTCATCTCCCTCCCCCTCCCCTACTCTCCCTTCATCTCCCTCCCCCTCCCCTACTCTCCCTTCATCTCCCTCCCCCTCCCCTACTCTCCCTTCATCTCCCTACTCTCCCCCTCCCCTACTCTCCCTTCATCTCCCTACTCTCCCCCCTACTCTCCCTTCATCTCCCTAATCTCCCCCTCCCCTACTCTCCCTTCATCTCCCTCCCACCCCCTCCCCTACTCTCCCTTCATCTCCCTACTCTCCCCCTCCCCTACTCTCCACCTCCCCTACTCTCCCTTCATCTCCCTCCCTCTCCCCCTCCCCTACTCTCTCCCTCCCGTACTCTCCCTTCATCTCCCTCCCTCTCCCCCTCCCCTCCCCTCTCCCTCCCCTACTCTCCCTTCATCTCCCTCCCTCCACCTCCCCTACTCTCCCTTCATCTCCCTCCCCCTCCCCTCCCCTACTCTCCCTCCCCTCCCCTACTCTCCCTTCATCTCCCTCCCTCCCCTACTCTCCCTTCATCTCATTACTCTCCCCCTCCCCTACTCTCCCTTCATCTCCCTACTCTCCCACTCCCCTACTCTCCCTTCATCTACCTCCCCTACTCTCTCCCTCCCCTACACTCCCTTCATCTCCCTCCCCTACTCTCTCCCTCCCCTACTCTCCCTCCCTCCATCTCTCTCCCCTACTCTCCCCCTCCCCTACTCTCCCTTCATCTCCCTCCCTCTCCCCCTCCCCTACTCTCCCTTCATCTCCCTCCCTCCCCGTCCCCTACTCATCAACCTTCATCTCCCTCCCTCCCCCTCCCCTACACACCCTTCTTCTCCCTCCCTCCCCCTCCCCTACTCTCCCTTCCTCTCCCCCCCCCCCCTCCCCTACTCTCCCTTCATCTCCCTCTCTCCCCCACCCCTACTCTCCCTTCATCTCCCTCCCTCTCCCTCCCCTACACACCCTTCTTCTCCCTCCCTCCCCCTCCCCTACTCTCCCTTCATCTCCCCCCTCCCCCTCCCCTACTCTCCCTTCATCTCCCTCTCTCCCCCTCCCCTACTCTCCCTTCATCTCCCCCTCCCCCTCCCCTACTCTCCCTTCATCTCCCTCTCTCCCCCACCCCTACTCTCCCTTCATCTCCCTCCCTCTCCCTCCCCTACTCTCCCTTCATCTCCCTACTCTCCCGCTCCCCCACTCTCCCTTCATCTCCCTCCCTCTCCCCCTCCCCTACTCTCCCTTCATCTCCCTCCCTCTCTCCCTCCCCTATTCTCCCTTCATCTACCTCCCTCTCCCCACCCCTACTCTCCCTTCATCTAACCCCCTCTCCCCCACCCCTACTCTCCCTTCATCTACCTCCCTATCCCCCACCTCTACTCTCCCTTCATCTCCCTCCCTCCCCCTCCCCTACTCTCCCTTCATCTCCCTCCCTCCCCCTCCCCTACTCTCCCTTCATCTCCCTCCCTCCCCCTCCCGTACTCTCCCCCTCCCATACTATCCCTTCATCTCCCTCCCCTACTCTCCCTTCATCTACCTACTCTCTCCCTCCCCTACTCTCCCTTCATCTCCCTACTCTCCCCCTCCCCTACTCTCCCTTCATCTCCCTACTCTCCTTTCATCTCCCTCCCCCTCCACTACTCTCCCTTCATCTCCCTCCCCTCCCCTACTCTCCCTTCATCTCCTTCCCCCTCCCCTACTCTCCCTTCATCTCCCTCCCCCTCCCCTACTCTCCCTTCATCTCCCTCCCCCTCCCCTACTCTCCCTTCATCTCCCTACTCTCCCCCTCCCCTACTCTCCCTTCATCTCCCTAATCTCCCCGTCCCCTACTCTCCCTTCATCTCCCTCCCACCCCCTCCCCTACTCTCCCTTCATCTCCCTACTCTCCCCCTCCCCTACTCTCCCTTCATCTCCCTACTCTCCACCTCCCCTACTCTCCCTTCATCTCCCTCCCTCTCCCCTACTCTCTCCCTCCCGTACTCTCCCTTCATCTCCCTCCCTCTCCCCCTCCCCTACTCTCTCCCTCCCCTACTCTCCCTTCATCTCCCTCCCTCCACCTCCCCTACTCTCCCTACATCTCCCTCACCTCTCCCCCTCCCCTACTCTCCCCCTCCCCTACTCTCCCTTCATCGCCCTCCCTCTCCCCCTCACCTACTCTCCCACTCCCCTACTCTCCCTTCATCTCCCTCCCTTC
Organism: Oncorhynchus masou masou; assembly: GCF_036934945.1. Taxonomy (NCBI): domain Eukaryota; kingdom Metazoa; phylum Chordata; class Actinopteri; order Salmoniformes; family Salmonidae; genus Oncorhynchus; species Oncorhynchus masou. Next base: position 1,750,078 of record NC_088243.1, read on the forward strand.
CCCTCCCCTACTCTCCCTTCATCTCCTTCCCTCTCCCCCTCCCCTACTCTCCCCCTCCCATACTCTCCCTTCATCTCCCTCCCCTACTCTCCCTTCATCTCCCTACTCTCCCCCCCTCCCCTACTCTCCCTTCATCTCCCTCCCTCCCCCTCCCCTACTCTCCCTTCATCTCCCTACTCTCCCCCTCCCCTACTCTCCCTTCATCTCCCTCCCCTACTCTCTCCCTCCCTTCATCTCCCTCCCTCCCATCCCCTACTCTCCCTTCATCTCCCTCCCCTACTCTCTCCCTCCCCTACTCTCCATTCATCTCCCTCCCTCCCCTACTCTCCCTTCATCTCATTACTCTCCCCCTCCCCTACTCTCCCTTCATCTCCCTACTCTCCCACTCCCCTACTCTCCCTTCATCTACCTCCCCTACTCTCTCCCTCCCCTACTCTCCCTTCATCTCCCTCCCCTACTCTCCCCCTCCCCTACTCTCCCTCCCTTCATCTCTCTCCCCTACTCTCCCCCTCCCCTACTCTCCCTTCATCTCCCTCCCTCTCCCCCTCCCCTACTCTCCCTTCATCTCCCTCCCTCCCCGTCCCCTACTCATCAACCTTCATCTCCCACACTCCCCCTCCCCTACACACCCTTCTTCTCCCTCCCTCCCCCTCCCCTACTCTCCCTTCATCTCCCCCTCCCCCTCCCCTACTCTCCCTTCATCTCCCTCTCTCCCCCCACCCCTACTCTCCCTTCATCTCCCTCCCTCTCCCTCCCCTACACACCCTTCTTCTCCCTCCCTCCCCCTCCCCTACTCTCCATTCATCTCCCCCCCCCCTCCCCTACTCTCCCTTCATCTCCCTCTCTCCCCCTCCCCTACTCTCCCTTCATCTCCCCCTCCCCCTCCCCCTACTCTCCCTTCATCTCCCTCTCTCCCCCACCCCTACTCTCCCTTCATCTCCCTCCCTCTCCCTCCCCTACTCTCCCTTCATCTCCCTACTCTCCCGCTCCCCCACTCTCCCTTCATCTCCCTCCCTCTCCCCCTCCCCTACTCTCCCTTCATCTCCCTCCCTCTCCCTCCCCTACTCTCCCTTCATCTCCCTACTCTCCCGCTCCCCCACTCTCCCTTCATCTCCCTCCCTCTCTCCCTCCCCTATTCTCCCTTCATCTAACCCCCTCTCCCCCACCCCTACTCTCCCTTCATCTAACCCCCCTCTCCCCCACCCCTACTCTCCCTTCATCTACCTCCCTATCCCCCACCTCTACTCTCCCTTCATCTCCCTCCCTCTCCCTCCATCTCCCCCCCACCCCCTATCCCTTCATCTCCCTCCCCTACTCTCCCTTCATCTCCCTACTCTCCCCCTCCCCTACTCTCCCTTCATCTCCCTCCCTCCCCCTCCCCTACTCTCCCTTCATCTCCCTACTCTCCCCCTCCCCTACTCTCCCTTCATCTCCCTCCCCTACTCTCTCCCTCCCCTACTCTCCCTTCATCTCCCTCCCTCCCATCCCCTACTCTCCCTTCATCTCCCTCCCCTACTCTCTCCCTCCCCTACTCTCCATTCATCTCCCTCCCTCCCCTACTCTCCCTTCATCTCATTACTCTCCCCCTCCCCTACTCTCCCTTCATCTCCCTACTCTCCCACTCCCCTACTCTCCCTTCATCTACCTCCCCTACTCTCTCCCTCCCCTACTCTCCCTTCATCTCCCTCCCCTACTCTCTCCCTCCCCTACTCTCCCTCCCTTCATCTCTCTCCCCTACTCTCCCCCTCCCCTACTCTCCCTTCATCTCCCTCCCTCTCCCCCTCCCCTACTCTCCCTTCATCTCCCTCCCTCCCCGTCCCCTACTCATCAACCTTCATCTCCCACACTCCCCCTCCCCTACACACCCTTCTTCTCCCTCCCTCCCCCTCCCCTACTCTCCCTTCATCTCCCCCTCCCCCTCCCCTACTCTCCCTTCATCTCCCTCTCCCCCTCCCCTACTCTCCCTTCATCTCCCTCCCTCTCCCTCCCCTACTCTCCCTTCATCTCCCTACTCTCCCGCTCCCCCACTCTCCCTTCATCTCCCTCCCTCTCTCCCTCCCCTATTCTCCCTTCATCTACCTCCCTCTCCCCACCCCTACTCTCCCTTCATCTAACCCCTCTCCCCCACCCCTACTCTCCCTTCATCTCCCTCCCTCTCCCTCCATCTCCCCCACCCCCTATCCCTTCATCTCCCTCCCATTCCCCTCCCCTTCTCTCCTTTCAACTCCCTCCCTCTCCCCCTCTCCTACTCCCCTTCATCTCCCTCCTTCTCCCTCCCTACTCTCCTTGCATCTCCCTCCCTCTCCCTCCCCTACTCTCCCTTCATCTCCCTCCCTCTCCCCCACCCCTACTCTCCCTTCATCTCCCTTCCCTCTTCCCCACCCCTCCCTTCATCTCCCCGCCATCCCCTCTCCCTTCATCTCCCTCCCACTCACCTCCCCTACTCTGGCTTCATCTCCCTCCATCTCCCTCCCTCTTCCTCCCCTACTCTCCCTCCCTCTCCCCCTGCTCTACTCTCCCTTCATCTTCCTCACTCTCCCTCCCCTACTCTCCCTTCATCCCCCTCCCCTACTCTCCCTCCCCCCTCCCCCTCTCCCTTCATCTCCCTCCCCCTCCCCTTCTCTCCCTTCAACTCCCTCTCTCTCCCTCCCCTACTCTCCCTTCATCTCCCTCCCTCTCCCTCTCCCTCCCCCTACTCTCCTTGCATCTCCCTCCCTCTCCCTCCCCTACTCTCCCTTCATCTCCCTCCCTTCCCCTCCCCCTCTCCCTTCATCTCCCTTCCCTCTCCTTCTCTCCCTTCAACTCCCTCTCTCTCACTCCCCTACTCTCCTTTCATCTTCCTCACTCTCCCTCCCCTACTCTCCCTTCATCCCCCTCCCCTACTCTCCCTTCCTCTCCCTCCCCCCTCCCCCTCTCCCTTCATCTCCCTCCCCCTCCCCTTCTCTCCCTTCAACTCCCTCTCTCTCCCTCCCCTACTCTCCCTTCATCTCCCTCCCTCTCCCTCTCCCTCCCCTACTCTCCTTGCATCTCCCTCCCTCTCCCTCCCCTACTCTCCCTTCATCTCCCTCCCTTCCCCTCCCCCTCTCCCTTCATCTCCCTTCCCTCTCCTTCTCTCACTTCAACTCCCTCTCTCTCACTCCCCTACTCTCCTTTCATCTCCCTCTATCCCCCTCCCCTACTCTCCCTTCATCTCCCTCCCTCTCCCTCTACTACTCTCCTTGCATCTCCCTCCCTCTCCCTCCCCTACTCTTCCTTCATCTCCCTCCCTCCCCCCCACCCCTACTCTCCCTTCATCTCACTTCCCTCTTCCCCACCCCAACTCTCCCTTCATCTCCCCGCCAACCACTCTCCCTTCATCTCCCTCCCCCTACTCTGGCTTCATCTCCCTCCATCTCCCTCCCTCTCCCTCCCCTACTCTCCTTGCATCTCCCTCCCTCTCCCTCCCCTACTCTCCCTTCATCTCCCTCCCTCTCCCCCACCCCTACTCTCCCTTCATCTCCCTCCCACTTCATCTCCCTCCTTCAACTCCCCCCACCCCCTCTCCCTTCATCTACCTCCCCCTCCCTCCCCTACTCTCCCTTCATCTCCCTCCCTCTCCCCCACCCCTACTCTCCCTTCATCTCCCTTCCCTCTCTTCATCTCCCTCCCACTTCATCTCCCTCCTTCAACTCCCCCCACCCCCTCTCCCTTCATCTACCTCCCCCTCCCTCCCCTACTCTCCCTTCATCTCCCCCCACCCCGTCTCCCTTCATCTCCCTCCCTCTACCTCCCGTACTCTCCCTTCATCTCCCTCCCTCTCCCTCTCCCCTACTCTCCCTTCATCTCCCTCTCTCTCCCTCCCCTACTCTCCCTTCATCTCCCCCCACCCCCTCTCCCTCCCCTACCCTCCCTTCATCTCCCCGCCATCCCCTCTCCCTTCATCTCCCTCCCACTCACCTCCCCTACTCTGGCTTCATCTCCCTCCATCTCCCTCCCTCTTCCTCCCCTACTCTCCCTCCCTCTCCCCCTGCTCTACTCTCCCTTCATCTTCCTCACTCTCCCTCCCCTACTCTCCCTTCATCCCCCTCCCCTACTCTCCCTCCCCCCTCCCCCTCTCCCTTCATCTCCCTCCCCCTCCCCTTCTCTCCCTTCAACTCCCTCTCTCTCCCTCCCCTACTCTCCCTTCATCTCCCTCCCTCTCCCTCTCCCTCCCCTACTCTCCTTGCATCTCCCTCCCTCTCCCTCCCCTACTCTCCCTTCATCTCCCTCCCTTCCCCTCCCCCTCTCCCTTCATCTCCCTTCCCTCTCCTTCTCTCCCTTCAACTCCCTCTCTCTCACTCCCCTACTCTCCTTTCATCTTCCTCACTCTCCCTCCCCTACTCTCCCTTCATCCCCCTCCCCTACTCTCCCTTCCTCTCCCTCCCCCCTCCCCCTCTCCCTTCATCTCCCTCCCCCTCCCCTTCTCTCCCTTCAACTCCCTCTCTCTCCCTCCCCTACTCTCCCTTCATCTCCCTCCCTCTCCCTCTCCCTCCCCTACTCTCCTTGCATCTCCCTCCCTCTCCCTCCCCTACTCTCCCTTCATCTCCCTCCCTTCCCCTCCCCCTCTCCCTTCATCTCCCTTCCCTCTCCTTCTCTCACTTCAACTCCCTCTCTCTCACTCCCCTACTCTCCTTTCATCTCCCTCTATCCCCCTCCCCTACTCTCCCTTCATCTCCCTCCCTCTCCCTCTACTACTCTCCTTGCATCTCCCTCCCTCTCCCTCCCCTACTCTTCCTTCATCTCCCTCCCTCTCCCCCACCCCTACTCTCCCTTCATCTCACTTCCCTCTTCCCCACCCCAACTCTCCCTTCATCTCCCCGCCAACCACTCTCCCTTCATCTCCCTCCCCCTACTCTGGCTTCATCTCCCTCCATCTCCCTCCCTCTCCCTCCCCTACTCTCCTTGCATCTCCCTCCCTCTCCCTCCCCTACTCTCCCTTCATCTCCCTCCCTCTCCCCCACCCCTACTCTCCCTTCATCTCCCTCCCACTTCATCTCCCTCCTTCAACTCCCCCACCCCCTCTCCCTTCATCTACCTCCCCCTCCCTCCCCTACTCTCCCTTCATCTCCCTCCCTCTCCCCCACCCCTACTCTCCCTTCATCTCCCTTCCCTCTCTTCATCTCCCTCCCACTTCATCTCCCTCCTTCAACTCCCCCCACCCCCTCTCCCTTCATCTACCTCCCCCTCCCTCCCCTACTCTCCCTTCATCTCCCCCCACCCCGTCTCCCTTCATCTCCCTCCCTCTACCTCCCGTACTCTCCCTTCATCTCCCTCCCTCTCCCTCTCCCCTACTCTCCCTTCATCTCCCTCTCTCTCCCTCCCCTCCTCTCCCTTCATCTCCCCCCACCCCCTCTCCCTCCCCTACTCTCCCTTCATCTCCCTCCTTCTCTCCCACCCTACTCTCCCTTCATCTCCCCCACCCCCTCTCCCTCCCCTACTCTCCCTTCATCCCCCTCCCCTACTCTCCCTTCCTCTCCCTCCCTCCCCCTCTCCCTTCATCTCCATCCCTCTCCCTCCCCTACTCTCCTTGCATCTCCCTCCCTCTCCCTCCCCTACTCTCCCTTCATCTCCCTCCCCTAATCTACCTTCATCTCCCCACCTCTCCCCCTCCCCTGCTCTCCCTTCATCTCCCTCCCTCCCTCTCCCTCCCCTACTCTCCTTGCATCTCCCTCCCTCTCCCTCCCCTACTCTCCCTTCATCTCCCTCCCCTACTCTCCCTTCATCTCCCTCTGTCTCCCTCCCCTACTCTCCCTTCATCTCCCTCCCACTCCCCCTCCCCTGCTCTCCCTTCATCTCCCTCCCTCCCTCTCCCTCCCCTACTCTCCCTTCATCTCCCTCCCTCTTCCTCCCCTACTCTCCCTTCATCTCCCCCCCCCCCCTCTCCCTTCATCTACCTCCCCCTCCCTCCCCTACTCTCCCTTCAACTCCCCCCACCCCGTCTCCCTTCAACTCCCTCCCTCTCCCTCTCCCCTACTCTCCCTTCATCTCCCTCTCTCTCCCTCCCCTACTCTCCCTTCATCTCCCTCCCCTACTCTCCCTTCATCTCCCTCTGTCTCCCTCCCCTACTCTCCCTTCATCTCCCTCCCACTCCCCCTCCCCTGCTCTCCCTTCATCTCCCTCCCTCCCTCTCCCTCCCCTACTCTCCCTTCATCTCCCTCCCTCTTCCTCCCCTACTCTCCCTTCATCTCCCCCCCACCCCCTCTCTCTTCATCTACCTCCCCCTCCCTCCCCTACTCTCCCTTCATCTCCCTCTCTCTCCCTCCCCTACTCTCCCTTCAACTCCTCCCACCCCGTCTCCCTTCATCTCCCCCCACCCCCTCTCCATCCCCTACTCTCGCCTTCATCCCCCTCCCCTACTCTCCCTTCCTCTCCCTCCCTCCCCCCTCCCCCTCTACCTTCATCTCCCTCCCCCTCCCCTTCTCTCCCTTCAACTCCCTCTCTCTCCCTCCCCTACTCTCCTTTCATCTCCCTCCCACTCCCCTTCTCCTACTCTCCCTTCATCTCCCTCCCTCTCCCGCTCCCCTACTCTCCCTCCCTCTCCCTCCCCTACTCTCCTTGCATCTCCCTCCCTCTCCCTCCCCTACTCTCCCTTCATCTCCCTCCCCTAATCTCCCTTCATCTCCCCACCTCTCCCCCACACCTACTCTCCCTTCATCTCCCTTCCCTCTCCCCATCCCTACTCTGCATTCATCTCCCTCCCTCTCCCTCCCCTACTCTCCCTTCATCTCCATCCCCTACTCTCCCTTCATCTCCATCTCTCTCCCTCCCCTACTCTCCCCCTCCCCTACTCACCCTTTCATCTCCCTCCCTCCCTCTCCCTCCCTTACTCTCCTTGCATCTCCCTCCCTCTCCCTCCCCTACTCTCCCTTCATCTCCCCCCCTCTCCCCCACCCCTACTCTCCCTTCATCTCCCTCCCTCTTCCTCCCCTACTCTCCCTTCATCTCCCCCCTCTCCCTTCAACTGCCTCCCTCCCCCTCCCCTACTCTCCCTTCAACTCCCCCACCACCTCTCCCTTCATCTCCCTCCCTCTCACTCCCCTACTCTCCCTTCATCTCCCTCCCTCTCCCTCTCCCCTACTCTCCCTTCATCTCCCTCTCTCTCCCTCCCCTACTCTCCCTTCATCTTCCTCCCTCCCCCTCCCCTTCTCTCACTTCAACTCTCTCTCTCTCCCTCCCCTACTCTGCATTCATCTCCCTCCCTCTCCCTCCCCTACTCTCCCTTCATCTCCCTCCCCTACTTTCCCTTCATCTCCCTCTCTCTCCCTCCCCTACTCTCCCTTCATCTCCCTACTCTCTCCCTCCCCTACTCACCCTTTCATCTCCCTACCTCTCCCCCTACCCTACTCTCCCTTCATCTCCCTCCCTCTCCCCCTCCCCTACGCTCCCTTCATCTCCCTCCCTCTCCCCCTACCCTACTCTCCCTTCATCTCCCTACCTCTCCCCCTCCCCTACGCTCCCTTCATCTCCCTCCCTCTCCCCCTACCCTACTCTCCCTTCATCTCCCTCCCTCTCCCCCTCCCCTACGCTCCCTTCATCTCCCTCCCTCTCCCCCTCCCCTACGCTCCCTTCATCTCCCTCCCTCTCCCCACCTCTACTCTCCCTTCATCTCCCTCTCTCTCCCTCCCCTACTCTCCCTTCATCTTCCTCCCTCCCCCTCCCCTTCTCTCCCTTCAACTCTCTCTCTCTCCCTCCCCTACTCTCCTTTCATCTCCCTCCCACTCCCCCTCTCCCTTCATTTCCCTCCCTCTTCCCCTGCCCTACTCTCCCTTCATCTCCCTCCCTCCCTCTCCCTCCCCTTACTCTCCCTCCCTCCCCTACTCTCCCTTCATCTCCCTTCCCTCTCTTCATCTCCCTTCCTCTCCCTCCCCTACTCTCCCTTCATATCCCTCCCTCTCCCCTACCCCCTCTCCCTTCATCTCCCTCCCTCTCCCTCTCCCCTACTCTACCTTCATCTCCCTCAATCCCCCTCACCTACTC